>NW_019397738.1:21531-169244 GCF_000591075.1 Eurytemora carolleeae | reverse complement strand
AGATCCATCCCGGGATCATCACCAGCAACAATCTAGAATATTTTTTAATTATTTTGCATCAATTGAAACTTTTCTTTTATTAGAAATGTTGAGGATATACAGGGTAACACAATACCCACAAAGAATAAGACTATAAAGACGACCAAAAACTCTTAAAATGTGACAATCTTAAGGTTAACTTAAATATTCGGTCTAGATATAGTACTTTAATGGCTTATATAATGATTTTGCAAAGAAAGAAGCAAGTTTACAGGTGCAGACAGTATAAATTCCGTAAAATCGTCTCTGAAGTCTTATCCTTTGTGGGTAACCCTGTAAGTTGTTATTTTTTTAGCTTATTATGTATTTTAGTCTGATAATTTCCTTCACAGTTTGTGTAGAGGACCCACAAAAGAAAATGATTAATTTTTAATGTAAAAAACATGGATAACTCAATTATCCTTGATCGAACACAACTGTTAAAACCGAACACAGCTTTAAATGAAAGATCACGTAAAATTACGTGAACAGTCCCTTTAAATGAAGGATCACGTAAAATTACTTATACAGTCCCTTTAAATGAAGGATCACGTGAAATTACGTGTACAGTCCCTTTAAATGAAGGATCACGTGAAATTACGTGTACAGTCCCTTTAAATAAAGGATCACGTGAAATTACGTGTACAGTCCCTTTAAATAAAGGATCACGTGAAATTACGTGTACGTAGTCCCTTTAAATCTTACATCAAAAGCATATCTTGTTGAAGACTGTGAAAGGTCTGAGTCCTCGTCTATTCTGCAGCTGACAACCTTCACAAACAGAAATAGTAATAATTATTTTAATTAGTTTTAAATAAAAAGAGATATTTTAGTCTTTAATAAGACTATCTGGCTTCCAGGTTTAAATTTGACCGTCCATAGATCATCCTTGGGGTTATATGAGTTGCCACGCAAAATTTGGGCCGGATCGGTTTTTCCATTTTGACGTTTAATGGATTCAGACAGACAGAAAAGCCAAATACATAAATGGATTCATCTTTGGTACGGCTATGCAGTGCAGTATGCATTATTATATATCTATACTTTGCATCGATGCCAGCCATGCAATATGTATAAATGTACTATATGAAGTCCTTTGTAAACTTGAATATACAATCCTGTATGCAACTTTGTATCTATGCTTTTCACGCACACACAAATTTCACTAGAAGGGATTGTTTATTTCGCTCTAGTTAGCCCTGTACTTGAAATCAACCGGAGTTTTCAGTGCAAGGGCGGATAAAGGGGGAGGCGGCAGGACCTTCGCACCCCCCTGACGGATTCATGGTGGTGCGCTTAAAGGGAGTGTTCGCGAAAAATGAAAGGGGGTATAGGCTTAATGCGATAAAAAAGCGCTTTTGATCGCTACTAATCTTACTTCTGTCTGTTGCGTCTATAAGGAGAAAATGGATAAAGACGTCCCATACCGAATAACATGGCGTCCATACAAATTGAGAAAATTGCAACATACGACTTAGACCGTAAAAAAATCAATTTAATTTCAAACAAATCATTCAGATATTACAACCTATAGTCATCGATTATCTTTTGCCACATTTATACATAGTTGATTTTTCATAATATGTTTTAATTGTTATGATCTGAGAGTTACTTATAAAAACATTTATTCCTGTTTCGAGGATTTTTGGTAATGAAGACGACATTTTCATATTTTCCAGAAATGTTCGAAAACAAGTTGAAAGCTAAATATTATTTTAAAAAACAAAATCAAAACTAGTATGAAATATCAAATATATACAAATTTGGCGAAAGATAATCGATGACTATAGGTTGTAATATCTGAATGATTTGTTTGCTATTAATTTGATTTTTTTACGGTCTAAGTCGTATGTTCCAACTTCCTCAATTTGTATGGGCGCTACGCTCTTCGGTATGAGACGTCTTTATCAATTTTCTCCTTATAGACGCAACAAATAGAAGTAAGATTAGTAGCGATCAAAAGTGCTTTTTTATCGCATTAAGCCTATACACCCTTTTATTTTTCGCGAACACTCCCTTTAAGGGAAAGAAAACCTAGTGCAAAACAGGAAAAATATCTATCTTGAAAAAAATCGCTTGCTGCACGTCTTTTTGTTCCTAAATCTGGATTTTTATTGTTCCGAAACAATTCTATACTAGCACCCCCCTCACTTCAGTGCAGTCGTTTTATGCTTGTTCTTATATATGCATATATATGCATCTATGTTATGAATGCCTCCTGTGCAGTAGTTAAATTTTATATATATTTAGATGTATACTTTTAACTATTCTCTTTTAAGCCAAGTGTACACATATTTATATATAATGATATAAAAAATTAATATATTATACATATAAAACTATTGCATCCCTATGCATTTTATAAACCTTATAATATTTCTTATGATCTCTAATGTGATACAAGAATACACTAGACCTGTATCAAATCTACTGGTTCGGGTTATGCAAAGATTGATCTCCCTTGGTGCATTTTCGAGCAGAATTTTTGTGCTTTACTGTGTGAAAATCATAAAACTTACAATTTATACAATTAATGTTAAATTCTTTTTTTTCCATCATGTAGTTAGTCTATTTAGTATTGATAAATATAATATTAATGAGAATGATATCCAAATGTCAATGTTTAAAGTTGATCAAATGTCAATATCAACTTTTAGATAAAATTAAGGTGTCAACAACTTCTTTGTCTTGAGATTCTTCGAAACTTACCGTCCTTATACTGATCAGATGTTGGATGTTGGATATGAGGTGGTTTCAAGGTTGTTTATTAAGGTTGCTTAGTCTAGATGAGCTTCAATGTGGAATATGAAGACGACTAGCTATTTTCACAAACACCCATTCGCTTAACAAGTACGTTTGTTTCCACGCTTCTCGTAAAACTATTTTGAAAAATAAAAAAATCATGAAATGGCTAAAATTTTGTCTACCTCTATTACAGTTTTATAGATCTCATTGTAGTATTTGTTTTATAGCTAATTATGTTGCTTAATTGTCTGCTTCATTTTCCACTGTTTTTATATGCGGTCTCACTGCCAAGTTTAAAGAAAGTCTAACCTCTGGACATTGGCATTGAGGCCAGGGGAATACAAAATCATATTTCATCTCTGCGTATCCAGGGAATTCTGGAAAATAGATATTTTTTAAATAATATTATTTTTTAAATAAAATTGTTTTTCTTAAAGTTTGCACCAACTAACATCAAAGCTAAACTTCTCCTATTTTAAAAAGATAGAAATAGAATTAAAAATAAACTTTCTAGCTGCAGATGATAAAATAATTCAAAATTTTCATTTTCTTATACATTTGATGCTTTTTTATCTCATAAGTCTTTTTTTAAATATTTGTTTCGGACTGGGACAAAAAGTACAAAAAACTAAGTTAAAAATACAAAATTTTATATTGAGCTATTTTTATGTCTCTTTCTCCATATGAAAGCAGTAAATTCTCAAAAATATAAACATTTTCGAATGTTTTTATTTGACATGACAAATTTTGTCATTATGTTAATCTGAAAAAATGTAAATGTGATTTAACAAAGGAACTGTTTTTTTCTCTCTCTACTTTTCTAATAATCCTTATATCTTTGCAACCTGATATTGTAAACCTTTGATACTGTTATTATTATGGATTATGAAGACCTTGCAGTATTAATTCATGATAAATCTGTAATTTCGGTTTAAAACTCGATATTACACAAAAACATTTTTACATATACTCAATTATTTTTCTTTACAAAAAGACCTGATATAACAAAGAAACTTAACTGAGCTGAAAACTTTAGAATGAGTTATCCTTAATCCCGATTACTTAATCTGAGTATCCAATAGACATTGAACACACTTTTGATTTTCTTCTTGAACCGTTCTTTCTTGGATATAGTTGAGAAAAATCAAAAACCGGTTTTTTAAAATAAGAGAGTCCCTCCCGTTTCTGTATTAATCTTAAATAGCGCGCAAAATTTCAAATTTATCGGCTTCATATACGCGACTTTGATCGGTTGAATTTCATACACTTTTCAGGATACAAGTACAAGATTAGGTTAGTCTCGATATTAAGAAAATGAGAGGATCAAGCATTAATCTCGATATCCACCATTCTAAAGTTTTCAGCTCTGAAAAGATAAAAAATATTCCAATACCTGTTTACAGGTTAACTTTGATTTTTTATTTTAAGAAATATATTTGTTGTCAAAAATTATGTAAACGGTTGTAAGTTTTGTTTATTTACCGATTTCGGGTTCATTCCACTTTTTTTATGGTTTTTTCATTACCTTCAAGACACGCAGCTGTGTAAGACGACTTTCTATCTCTCTCTCCAACTTTCACCCCGGGACACTTGTACGTTACATTTTGACCAACATTCCTTAGAAATATACAGCGAGGTTATACAACATGAAGGAAGCTAACAGGTGCAACAAGAGATTTGTCGGAAATATAATACTAAACTACACATTTTTCGATTTTTATGCATTCATGCAGTTCCCCCACAGCTTCATACTTCTTTAATTCGTTGCAAAATTAAAAATACCATTAAAAGACTTAAGCAAACAAGACTTTCAAACTCTCATAACAAAAGAGTTTGAGGTCGTCATTAAATTCTAATTCTATATTTACCTGCTTTCTATTGTAGAAGATCTTAACCCAGATCCATCTAATCCTGTCTCCCAGCCCGTAGGCTGCTCAACCTAAACCATAGCAAAATGAAAAATAAAACAACTAGCTTGAGAACCTAGCGTTGCTCTAGGCACACATAGTTATTTATGCCGTTTACCCGCGCTAGGTCTGAAATTAAAATTTTATTTATTTTATACTATCAAAGTGGACCCACTCAACTCTAACCAAGCTAAGAACATTTCCGTGGTCCTCCTGAGTTTCCCAAACAAATATGAGGCAAATCGGTCAAGGGTTTTTGGATTATGAATTACTTTATTTATATAGATATAAATAATTTTTCACTTTTTGAATTTCATGCCGCTCATAAATATCGGTTTTTAATCATTTAGAATATAACTTTTTGCAAGTAAATTTGTCAGGTAAACAAAGAAGTCTTAACTTTTAACTTAAATGATATATGCCACAATGATCGTAAATACAATTTTTTTGGATTTTTGTGTTTAGTATTTCGACGCCTTTTTTAATCAATAATATTGAGGGAATTTGCTATTTATAGAGTATTCAATTTACAATGGTACCCTTGAAAGCTTCGTTAAATAAAGAATGAATGAGCTATTCGGCCATGTATTGATTATTTTCAAAGATGGATTATCTATAAAAGTTACTTTCTGCTTTCTACTACAATAATGGATGAATAATGGATGAGTTTTTAAAGCTAACAAACAGTAATATCTCATTTATTCTTGACCAGAGAATTATGCCTTAAAGAATACCACTGTGAATGAGATAAGGCAAGCAGTCTAATATAAAATAACGACTCGGAAATACAATAATAAGGTTTGTGCTGTATAATTGGCCACTGTTTATTAAAATTTTAAAGATATAAAGTATCTAACGTAAATTTGAAAGATCTCAGTTGGTGGTTAGTTTTCTTTTTATATTATTTCTATATTAACAAAAAGTCCAATATAAACTTTAGAAAATCCTTACAAATACATTATATATAAACGCAATATATTTTTCTTTAATATCAGTTCTGAAGAATAGTATTAGTGGAATTTTCTATTATACAGTGTTTATTATTGCGATTATACTAATGCGATAAAGACAACATCCGATTTCAATTTTGATTTATATCTAGCTTTTGAACAGCATGCATGGATACACACATAAACACAGAAGTCAAGAGAAGCTGTTAATTAAAAACGCTTCTCTTAGATTTCTTGTAAACTTGTGATTCGAAAAAAGCTTTTTAACAATAAATTTTTTTAAAAAGTCGCCTTCATTAAATCGATATAATCGCCTACCACTATAGATTAAAAGATGTTTTAAAATCAAAACTTTTTAGATTTCTTTAAAATTAAAAATAAATTTTGAAAATATACTTATAATATTTCATGTTAAACTATGTTAAACGAAATGTTCTTGTGAGTCAAATAAAAACTAAAGTAGCATTCTTGCGCAAATAATAAAAACTAAAGTAGCATTCTTGTGCGAATAATAAAAACTAAAGTAGCATTCTTGTGCAAATAATAAAAACTAAAGTAGCTACGAGGTCACACAGTTGGACCAGTAATGTTAGTTGAATTTGCCCTTGGAATAAGAATAAAGGGAAGGGAAATGACGCTGGTCAGGCATGAGAAAGCCAGTCACACTGCTTTGCAGACGAGTTCGGTATTCCTTACACACACACTTTTGGTAACATGACTACAGTAAAGGGAATTGCAGAACAATGTCGGATCAATTATAATTAAACTTGAATAACGAGTAGTTTATTGTAAACTTTAATCAAATTATATTCTTTGCATGAAAATTTGGCATATAGTGTTGACTTAAATATGTAAATAAAATATTACATGTTTATTAAACTTATTTTTATGTAAACAATTAAAAATAAACAAATAAACTCTCCTAAACTGTACAAATACCGAGATTCTTATGTATTGTATAATATATATACCTACAGTACACGCCTTTTAATATACTTTTAATATTTCATGTTTACTATCATAACATTAATTTACTTTCCTCGTACTTTAGTCTTGTGCGTCAAATTAAAACTAAAGTGTCTACGAGGTCACAAAGTTGGACCAGTAATGTGAGTTGAATTTGGCTTTCTCCTTCTGTCTAGGTCATAATGATTTTATAAACAAAATATTAGTATTATTATTGGTATTATATATAAATGGTATTTTTAAGTCTGTAATATTTAAATTTCAAGCAAAACTAACAATTTAAGGATCCAATTTGTCCAATGTGAGCCATACATTAAATATGTTTATTAATCAGCTCTCGGAACAAACATTGCAAGATTAAATTAATTAAAACATTCCCAAAATATTTAGTTTAAATCAAAACTCGGTTTTGTAAAAATTATATTTTGTTTATTTTATTGTTTTTATTTTAACGCAATAACGCCATGGAATTTTGTAGATATTCCTGTCATAATTAGTGATTTTTTAAGTAAAATAAGACAGGAGGGACATTTTCAATTTAATGAATTGGAGAGATCACTCAACTACCTACCGACCGCCGATTCAAATTTTTAGAAATCGTTAACTTTGAATCGGTGATTTAAGATCTAAACCAGTGAGTACAGAGACCTAGATGAAATTCATTAAATTCAATGAAAAACCTTACACGGGGTCATGTGAGGTCCCACAAAAAAATTAGAACCAATCAAATCAAACGTTGCATTAAATGAAGCAATTTTTTCCTTGTTACGAATTAACTCTGATTGAAATATGAGTACCTTGCATGTAAGCTGCTGTCCTGTGGCTAGGATTGGAAGGAGGAATAGGAAAAAATAATCATTATAATTATTCATTTTTTCAGACACACCAACTCACACACAAACATACAAGATTTTCTCTTTTTCTGTCATGCTCTGAAATAATTATGAAGAACTAATATCTTAATAACATAGAGAGATTTACAGGGTTACCCAAAAATTATGAGACTGTGAAGACGACTTCAAACTTTTTAGATATCAGGATTCCAAGGTTAGAGAAAGTCTTTTAGTGGCTTGTTAAATGATTAGGAAAAACATACACAAGTTTACAATTGCAGGGAATCATGAATATAAGGAAATAGAAAGTACAAATTCCGTGCAGTCGTCTCTGAAGTCTCATTGAATATGGGAAACACTGTATGTATTTACAAAAAATTGTTTTTACAGGGTCTACCGTCTACCTTCTACCTTCTACCGTCTACCGTCTACAAGGTCTACCATCCATCGTCTACCATCTACCGTCTACCGTCTACAGGGTCTACCGTCTACCATCTACCACACTAGACCTGTATCAAATCTACTGNCTACCATCCACCATCTACCATCTACCATCTACCGTCTACCATCTACCATCTACCATCTACCGTCTACCGTGTACTATCTACAAGGTCTACCGTCTACCAGGTCTACCGTCTACCATCTACCGTCTACCATCTACCGGGTCTACTGTCTACTGTCTACCGTCTACTGCTATGTAGTCTATTGTTAACTATTTACTGTCTACAGTTTACTCACAATAAAACGAAGAACTATATCTTATTAATAATTAAACCTATATCAGCAGTGTCTTAGATACTATACATTCTATACCAATCATACCTGTACACACGGATCACAAAACTAAACTGTTCATTTAGCAAAAATAGTACAAATATTTTCTAAAAACAATGAAACCGTTATATTGCTGAATGGGGTGCTCCATGACACATTTATTGAGGAAACCCGATCTTAGCTCTTTTTTTACATAAAATGAACAATGTACTTTTTAGTGTGTTTGCTAAATTGATCCACAAAAACAATCTATTTAAAGATTACTATAATCTTTATTAAAAAATAAGTTTGATAACGTAGTTCTATTTTAGCTTACGTCGCGTGCGTTTCGAAAACTGTTAAAAAACGAATGAAATCTAAAAATTATGTAATTTCTTAGAATGACAGTTTCCCTGCAATCAACAATCTTTGTACTAAAATTTACAGTCTAAAGTTGATCTAAAGCCGACTCAAATTTGGGACTGGAAGCGTAATTTTATGTGACCCGCCATGCAAAGATGGCAATGTCCAATTCACAATGGTACCTTTAACGCTTTGCCTGAAGTAAAGTTCATACTTAGTCTATTAAAAGAATTAAAACTACATTTACATTCGACAATCATTTGATGACATGACTGCTCTTGTTGATGTTGTTGCTGTTATTTTTGTTGTAAAAATTTGTTTTTATTTATCTGATGGGTCCAATATTAAACGTTTCACATTGAAAAACATCTTCAGCCCAACTATAGAAGAAATGCACTTGTTAAATGCAGCGTAAACTTTAAACTTGTTAATTCAGTTATAGTGTTGGAAAGAAATTAATCGAAACTTAACAGGGACGTACACTGGAATTTTTCTATGGGGGAGGGGGCACACAAATGTTTTTTTTCTNTGGGAATCGAATTTATTAATAATATGCATATAAAGAGTTATTTAATATGTTTCTGCACTACACAAAAATATTTAAGTAAATAAAAAAATTCTTTTTGAAAGATGAAAATGGATACAAAGCTATATATCAGATAAAAAAAAGTTTTTTTCAACTAGGTTTGGCTGATTCCACTACTTTCTAATCTCATAATATTTATTTTAGTGTTGAAAATACGCGAAACTCAGCACTGCACACAATCACACATAGTATCTTATGCCAATGAACTTATTTAATGAATGAATTGTTAAGTTTATAACGAGCTGAGCATCAATTATAAATGTTCAACATGTTCTTGCTACTTCCTAAAAAACTTTCTACAAATTTTAAATATGTACAAAATTGTTGCTCACAATTTTTATTCCCAGAAGTCGACTTCAAGTTGACTTTTTAAGTAGACTTAAACTCATAAATAGCCGTTCCAAAACTCAAGTTTAAGCAGAGATTTCATACCACTTTTAAAAGTCGAGAAAAGTGGACTTTTAAATTCTAGTTTTAGTCGACTTTTAAAGTCGAGTTTAAGTCGACTTAAAGTCGTTCCACAACTTTACCTTGAGCTAATATTGTATAAAACTTTTGGACGATATTTTCAAGTCGAGGAAATTCAACTTTCAAAGTCGAGAAAAAATCAACTTTTAAAGTCAATTTTTAGTCGACTTTTTGTTTCAAGTTCGTGATTAGTTCAAAACTGCGATGAAAAAGTCAACTTGTCTACGACTTTTTGTTTCAAGTTTGTTACTAGTTTAAAACTGGAATGAAAAGTCATTTTTTTTCGACTTTTTGTTTCAAGTTTGTTACTAGTTAAAAACTGGGATGAAGAAGTCGACTTTTTTACGACTTTTTGTTCCCAATTTGTGAACTAGTTATCAAAAGTCGACTTTATCCGACTTTTAAGTCGAAATTTTCTTGTATTCTATATGAGTTTTGTTTGCTGAAGGGCCCCATGATTGCAAAATGAAAGGCGTCTTAATTTCTGGCTTTAATCTGCCTCATTCAGGCTAATTATTGAAGCACATGAGATATATAACTAGTTTGACTTGAACCGGAGTAAATATAGATAAAGAAAAAAAGGGAGGGGTATAAAAATATTGACAATGGAGGATTTTTAAAACTCGTGAAAGTGCAATTTTTTTAGGCATGCCATTCTTATTTCGACCACATACGAATTTTCGCTCATGACCTATGATGAATAAATCCATATTTTTCTTGCTGAAAATTGAGGGCCGGGGTGTGTTCAATTTACACTCTAGTTCTTACGTACTCAATTTGACAAAAATGTAAAGGGTGAAATTGTGATTCGGACATGTCACTCTTTAAATAGGAGATTACTCGAAAGTTCCTTTAAAGAATTCACTTTTTAAATCTTTTGAAAATAACTTTCAGTTTTGTTAATCGGTATTTTGTCTCGTTTTCATGATTGAATATAAAAAGCACGTTTTCAACAATAAGTAAGAAGTTTTACACTTGTATCTAATTATTTTTGCTCTCTTGAATTCGGAAAATTTAGTAATTGTAATATTCTTCCATACTGCATTAATTATACTATAGGTGCTCCGCAGTCGATACGCAGTGCTTCACAAACAGCAAGTTTGCTGTATAATTTGTCTGAAAAAAATGTTGTTAAAAAGGGTAAGAAGGTCGGAGAGTTAGAAAGGATACAAAAATGTGTCTAGTAGATTCTTTTTTTTGTACTGTTCAAGAAAGTTTATCACGTAGGTTTAGAATATATTTTAAATATATTGGGTTAAGAAGAAACTTTATCACGTAGGTTTAGAATATATTTTAAATATATTGGGTTAAGAAGAAAGTTTATCACGTAGGTTTAAAATATATTTTAAATATATTGGGTTAAGAAGAAAGTTTATCACGTAGGTTTAAAATATATTTTAAATATATTGGGTTAAGACTTAAAACGTTCAAATCTGTTTCAATACAATAAACAAACCATTGTCTAATCCAAAAGGGGCTGTAGACATAATTTCAAGTCTTTTTTAGTTGATAGAGTGGCAGATCCGATTTAAACGGTACCTCATCCAAATGGCAGTACACATCTTCAGTTCAATAATTATTAAAATTAAATTTTTTTGTATAAGAGTATGTTTTTAAAAACTCAAATGCAAATGTTTTTTTTTCCTGGGACTCCTTAAAGCAGATAATAAAATAAAAACAGTTTGAACTTTTAAGGGTACCGTTGTGAATCTACAAATAAAGGGGCACTTGGAAATTACGTTTACAGTCCCTTTAATGTTTGCTAAGACTTCCTGTAAATCTTGTTAAAAACCGGACCTGGAAACATCTTGTGACGCAGATTTTAACTCGGAGTAAAGATTTTATTTTATTTTATTCTCAGTTGGGTTGGATTAGCTACTCCGGGTGTATTTAGTATACAGACTATATGCGAGTTGTCGCTAAGGACGTAAACAACCTGAGTAATGATTTTAGTTAGTATCGGAATACGCTCATATTACAACTTGAACAATGATCCGAAGGTTGAAAGCTGTTTAGGAAAAGTCGAGAAGAATTTGCCAATTACTTTCTTAAATCTATGTAAAGCTAATTCAAGTACTTTAGAGTTTAAAATTGACCAAGGCCTTGCTTTAAAGTGAACCCAGTCTTAAAATTTTTTCAAAACAGTCTGGATCTTTAAGTGATATCAATAGTTTTCCAAGTTAAAAGTGAGCAATTAATAAGATTTAGTGAGCTGATACTTGCACAGTATATAACTGTTATGCTAAGCTAGAAGTGTTTTGAGAGTAAAAATGGTAATATTTAGATACAATTATACTTTGGGTTCTATTTCTAGAACACAACATAAAGTAGAGATAATAAACTTAAATCCGGTTTTATATTCTCCGTTGTAAATGGTAAAATATAAAATGTACATTAAGATATTGGTTTATATAGGTTAACACAATCTAGTTGGGTTAAATTCTTATTTATTGAAATTGAGTCAAATAATTCAAGTTTGAAATGTGATAGGTTTACACAATCACATTGCAAAGATTCCTATGGATTACAAATGTGACAAAAACTCATTTCCTTCTATTTTTTGTGGAAAATTAATAAACTTTAAGCTCGTGTCTGTGCATTAATTTAAACCCATTAAACAAACTTATTTCTTATACAATATCACATTTACAAAATATATAGATTATTTGGTTAGTTTGACATAATTTAGGGAAAATAAAATAAAATTGTCTGCACTGTTATTACTCATAATTAATTAATTACTTTTTTGAGTAAGCAGTTACTAAACATCAAGCATTAAAGGGAGTGTTCGCGAAAAATGAACGGGGGTATAGACTACTATAGGCTTATGGCGAAAAATAAGCGCTTTTGATCTTCACTAATCTTACTTCAATCTTCGCCTATAAGGAGAAAATTGTTAAAACCAACTCATGCTGAAGAATTTAGAAAGTTGCACATTCAACTCGGATCGTAAACAAATCAATTTAATTCCAAATAAATCATTCAAATATTACAAATAATAGTCATCGATTATTTTTCGACGTATTCGTAAACTTGATATTTTATAATAATATTTTTATTTTAACTAAAACATTTATTCCTGTTTCGAGGATTTTTTATAATTCAGACGACATTTTCACATTTTCCAGGAATGTTCGAAAATCCAGCGCTGCGAAATAATATTAAAAAAAACAAAATCAAAAATATTATGAAATGTTAACTATATATGAATGCGTCGAAAAATAATCGATGACTATAGGTTGTAATATCTGAATGATTTGTTCGGAATTAAATTGATTATTTTACGATTCGAGTCGTATATTGCAACTTTCTGAATTTGTATGGACGCTACGTTCTTCAGTTTAAGTCTTTTTAATCATTTTCTCCTTATAGATACCCCCTTTCATTTTTCGGGAACACTCCCTTTAAGTATGATTTAAAGTGCAGACTTTTTGTACTTTCTGACCGCCTTTTCAGGGAGCTTTCTCCATTTTTCAAGGTTTCGTTGCAACTTCAAATATGCAGTATTTTATTTCTTAGAGGGTGAATTCCCCAGTTTTATATTTGCTAGGTCTTTAGTTAGTTTAAATATCTGTCATTGAGTTCTGATAAACAAAATAATTTTTGTACATTCCATTATTTGTTTACTGGAAAAATTAATTAGCAATAACCAAAAACTCTTCTTTATTACTAGCTGAAGAGCCCGGCGTTGCCCGTGAAAAAAATTTCTCTAGTTCCCATAGTTCCTCTAGTTTCTCCAGTTCTTCTATTTCCTCTATTTCCTTTAGTTATTCTAGTTCCTCTAGTTTCTTCAGTTCTTCTAGTTCCTCTAGTTATTTTAGTTATTCTAGTTCCTCTAGTTTCTCCAGTTTTTCTAGTTCCTCTAGTTCCTTTAGTTATTCTAGTTCCTCAAGTTACTCAAGTTCCTTTAGTTCCTTTAGTTCATCTAGTTCCTCTAGTTCCTCAAGTTCCTCAAGTTCCTCTAGTTCCTTTAGTTCCTTTAGTTCATCTAGTTCCTCAAGTTCCTCAAGTTCCTCAAGTTCCTCTAGTTCATTTAGTTCCTTTAGTTCATCTAGTTCCTCAAGTTCCTCAAGTTCCTCAAGTTCCTCTAGTTCCTTTAGTTCCTTTAGTTCCTTTAGTTCCTTTAGTTCCTCAAGTTCCTCAAGTTCCTCAAGTTCCTCTAGTTCCTTTAGTTCCTTTAGTTCATCTAGTTCCTCAAGTTCCTCAAGTCCCTATATAGTTTCTCAAGTTCCTCTAGTTCCCTTAGTTCCTTTAGTTTATCTAGTTCCTCTAGTTCCTCTAGTTCCTCTAGTTTCTCTAGTTCCTCGAGTTTCCCTAGTTTCTGCAGTTCCTCTAGTTCCTTTAGTTCCTCAAGTTCCTCTAGTTCCTCTAGTTCCTCAAGTTCATCTAGTTCCTCTAGTTCCGTTAGTTCCTCTAGTTCCTCTAGTTCCTTTAGTTTCTCTAGTTTCTCTAGTTTTTTTACTTTTTCTAGTTTCTCTAGTTTCTCCAGTTCCCTTAGTATATCTAGATATAGCATCATTTGCTTTATGATGGTATATACAGATATATGCCATCCTTCTCTAGTTTCTCTCTGTACTAAGACATCTGAGGTTCTTTCGGAGTCTAAACCTTAGGACGGAGATATCATTCACAGTTGCGGCTCATTCTCTCAATACAACACACTTATAAACATCCTTCAAAATATCTAATCTATCAGATCAATAAGAAGGACTCACAAAACTCACAATTCAAAATATATCATTTAAAAATTAGTTCAATCAATGTTATCTCCAACAACAGTTTAAACACACATCTTAAAACCAAATCGAACACAGTTTAATTCAGTTTAAAACCAAATTCCAAATTCTAACTACTCAAATATCAGATTTTATAAAGAGAAATATTATGATAAAAATGCTTAAATCCACTTTGTCCATTTTTAAAGTTTTCTTTGATACAGTTCTTAGTAAGATTTGAGATTAAATTGTACAGAACATTTAATCATTGTTTGTGTCAAATGACCATTTTTTGGCTAATTCACAACGAAAGAAAAATTTAATATTGCAAGAAAAAAGTCCGAGAGAAAAAAATTAGACTTAATTTGTAGGTTATAAGACTAAAATATACAAATGGTCGCAAAAAGCACATTTCAGCTTCAAATTTAGTGCTACAGCTTTCAAAATGTTTATAAAATACTCTGATCGTTTGAAATTCTACAAATCGAGCCAATTTTTACATTTGCTTTAATTTTTCTTGGATATACCTGTTAAATTTATTTTTCGATGTGAATTAAACAATATTTATTCGAGAAACAATATAAGATGATCAGATTTTTGCACAATTTGATGAATTATAGAAAACCTGATATTTGAGTAGTGCATGATAACATATCATTTAAGACCATGGTTCATGCTCAAACTTTTCTTAATCTAATTTAAACTCATAATTCAAGATAAGTTTAAAACAAAAAAGGAGTTGATGTTCTAATCACTATCATAGTGCAACCTGATGGTGTAAACCTTTGATATTTAGACATTTAGAAATTTAGAAATTTAATCTAAAACAGCTTATAGTTTTAAATATTAATGTCTACGACATCGGGTTGCAGAGTTTTGGCGATTATAAAATCATGATTAAACATATACAAATCTTAATAAATGGGAAAATTAAATATAATCTCATTTGTCAAAATCGTATATATGTTTTTCGTTTCAATCATCTCTAAATGTTCAAAAAGTAAATACTTTAATCTACGTAAAATGTATTTAAAAGATATTTTGAAATAGATTCTCATTGAAAGATAATTCCATATACTTTATGTTTAAGATTTAATATTATATATCTAAGATTTAATTCACATTTTCGTGAAAAAAAGCTTAAGCTCGTAAATCGTAAGAGTTTTATAAAACATAAAGCTCGAATTAAATTGCACTGGAAGCTTAACCAGATTAAAGAACATTGTTTTAATGATGTAAGGTACTTTCCCAAGGCTATTTGCACAATACTTTCCCAAGCAGCAACCTAACCGCAGTGCTCGGCCTCTAGTCAATTCTAGTCGCAGCGCTCGTCACACTACCTCATACGAGCTTCAGCCCTCGGCCCCCAGCGCCTCAGAAGGTCTAACCTCAACTTTTGGAAGTTGCCGCTTGGAAAATTGCACATTTGAGAAGTTACAACTTAGGAAGTTGTCACTTGGAAAGTCGCCCTTAGAAAATTGCCTTTGGGAAAATACCTAAAACCTTTCAATTACATAAACGTTTTTGTTTTTATTTGAAGGCGTTAATACAAAAAAATGACATAGCAACGTTCCTCAGTTGATAAAAGCTTATCCTTGAGTATTAATATTTATTTATTTTATTATCTTTAATATCATATGTTTAGTGTTTGCACTGGGAGCTGCACATACATTGTAAAGTGTGCTCAATCCTTGACCAAACATTTGAGGCAAAATCTAAAAACACCATTTTTTATTATATTCCTATTTTTGTACTTTCAAGGTTCCAATACAAAGTTTCTGACATCAGAATGGTTTTCATTAAAATCTGGTATCTGATAGTACAATATTAATGATGGTTTGTTTACAGATCAGGTGGGGGGTGTTCATTACATTAATAAACCTTTATTGATTAAGTAAAATAATTTTATTTCTACTGACCAGAAATTAATTTCCGTGAAAGGAAAGTCAAATTATTTATTAAATTTTATATTAACGGAAAATCATTTTATTTCCTACTGAATTCTATTTAATACTAATATTTAAAGGGAGAACCTGGCTGGACATGTAACTGGGATAAGCTTATTGAAGTAAATACCGTACTCTTATAACTTCGACACAAACTGTATCAGTCCAGGCACTATTAAAGTCAACCAGGATACAACCCTCCTGGCTCTAAATGCCACACAGGGATACAAGCAAAGCTTATCAATCTAGCTATTACTCAGGCTAATGCCACAAAGGGACACAAGCGTAGCTTATCAATCTAGCTATTACTTAGGCTCTGAATGCCACAAAAGGACACAGGCGTAGCTATAAAACCCGCTTTTACTTAGGCTCTAAATGCCACACAGGGTCACAAGCGTAGCTATCAAACAAGCTATTACTTCGGCTTTAAATGCCACACACGAACACAAACATTGGCTACTTATCAAGCTCTTAATCGATCTATCCCCTATACTGAGGTAAGCTCTCAACCCAAACACTCCAAACTCATAAAACATGAATATCTTTAAAACAACACAACATGCTTACATGCTCGCAGGAAATTAAGCAAAGCTTCACTAAAATGTCGTCTTTATTTTATTGGTATATAGGCTTACCACTGTAGTTGTAGAGAAAATGGTTCATTTTATACCAATGAGACATATTTACGGTGTGCAATTTTTCAATAAGAGCGTAAAGTCGTTTGTGATATTTCTCTAGTTGTTTCAGTCAGCAGAAGAAACGTTTTCTTTATTTTAAATGTGAAGACGACATTTTGAAGAAATCTGCGAATAAAATTATAGAAACCGCAAAATTAGTGATGATAATGAAATATGACGATTTCGACCTTTTTTTTAGAAGCAAGAACAGTGACATATGCTGGGGCTAAAATCTCTCTGGACGTACGTAAAAGTTGTTCAGTCTGTGTTCAGTAGAATCGTTCGTGGTCAAACGCGAACAAGCTTAAGTCCTTGTCACATAAAGACATGCTTGTACACCGAATTCTTCATTTTTCGCGAAGTACCTCCAAATCTCAAAAACGAAGCGAAAAATAATCGATTCTAAGGTTCTACTCATGGCTTTTATCGATAATTTCTTTTCAGAAATATGTTCATAAATAGCAAATTAGTCTATTAAATAACTGTTTATATGTTGTGTAAGGGTTGTTAAAATCCGTAAACAGGTGAAATATTACAAACGTCTCATTGGTATTAAATGAATCCTAAAGTTTTGCTCTATAATACTGCACTTTCAGGTAAACAACCATGCCTAACCGGTCTCCCTTTCAGGCTTATTTTAAGTTGGGTTAATGCATTTTATTGTCTAGTCAAAATATAAACATGCAAAATAAACAAACAAACAAAATACATGTTTTGCTTGAAACATTTTTTATCTCTGGTTCAACAACAAGTGTTGTACGTTTTACAAATAATTTAAAGATTTTCAGTTTATTTTCTAAGTTTAAGAAGTTTTAATATTTATATTATCATAACATTCTAACCTGTTACTTAAAGGGAGTGACCGGCATTGTATGGTGGTTGAACTGAGATTGCAGCATTGTAGAGAAATTTTTTAAGGATTAATTTGAGACATATGAAACGTTTTAAAGATCTATAATTACTGCGTTTGAGCATAAAGTCGACGTTTAAAATCATCGTTTTGAGAATCTTTTTATTTTAATTATTCAATAACGATGACAAAAAATGTAACAAAAATTCTACAGTAAACTTTAAATTCGTTGTTTAAGAACAGGTTGAGAAAATAAAAATTAATTTTATCATCGGGAATAAGTACTTTTATTCAATGATCAGTTACCATAATCTCTCATTATTCACAAAGATTTTCTGTAATTTTTATTGAAAAGACGACATTTGAAGAATTTGTAGAAATATGCGAACAATTTCATAGCAATAAAAAATCCAATATAATAATGAAAACGAGTTGATTCATTCTATCATTGATTTATTGACAAATTTCTGTTGAGAAATATGTTCCTAATCATCTTATTAGATTACTATAGAATTTTTACTATATTTCTTATCGTCGTTATTTAATAATTTTAAAAAATCGATTCTGAAAACGTACCCACCCAAATTCAGGATTGTAAACGTCAATTTTGCGTTAAACTCAGTAATTATACATCGTAGAAACGTTTTATAAATCTCGAATGAATGTCTTTAATGTTGATTTTAAAGGGACTGCAGCATTTATTTTAAGGAACCTTCAATTTAAAAAAAGGGAATGTCCGATTCACATTTCTCGAACTTGTTGGTAGTTTAAATTGCACCCGCGACCGGCGAGTTTCCCGACGCTCCAGAATACATAAAATCAAAACTACAGGGGCTACGAGGTCACAAAGTCGTAGCCGTAATGTCACGTAAATACGACTGTCTCCTCTGTTCACAGTGCTATTTAAAACCTTGTTTTTTATTATAAGATTTTAATAATTTGTGATTATTTTGACTTGGATATTTATAGTTTTCTTATTTATTCAAAAGTAATAATTAATAAGAAAGCAAACAAAGGCCTAACTTTAATACGTTGAACATTCAGACCATTGTTTAAAGGGACTGTAAGCGTAATTTCAAGTGGCCATCCGGGCACAGATTACTTTGTCAGATACACAACGGTATCCTTTAAAGAGGTGTCTGATCATTCAAGTATGAATTAGGGGTCCATGTTCATAATTAGGGGTCCATGTTCATAATTAGGGGTCCATGTTCATAATTTTGAAAGCTAATTTTTAAATTTTGGATTCTTTACTAAACTTGCTTCCGCATTTTTTTTCTGCAGAAAAAAAACATTATCAAAGTTATCATATTATCAAAATTAAAAAGTTGAAAACCTAGAGAAAAAGAAAACATTATTGATCAGATAAAGGTTTTAAGCTAGTACCGGTGTGAATAGAGCATTGCCATCTATGCAAGGAGAGTCACTTGGAATAACGCTTACCGTCCCTTTACCAAAAATATAATTACACTGGCTGGGAGAGAGGGGGGGATTTGAATCCCCCCATCCCTCCTCACTGTGCGCATTTATTACATCCTCTAACTGGATTAAACCGCTATACTTCTTATTTACTTTTAGGCGTTTTCTTAACATATTTACATTACAATTTAAATTCATACTTAAACATAATTTTAAATAGAATCCAAGGTTAGAATTTATTAAATTCGTCGCATTATGCATTTCACATTAATTAAGAATTGATGGCAACAGTTAGTCTTAAGTAATTCTTGTAAAATATATTTTGATCCAATTTGATGAATTTTAGCCTAGTCGCTGAACTATTAAGTGCCGGTTCAAATTTTGAACCAACGATTCAAAGCTTTAAGATCAAAAAAGGATTTGAACTGTTGATTTAAATTTGAACCGGCAGTAGGCAGTTCAAATTCGTTGAATTCGGTCCCTGATGGATCCTTGCACATGTACATTGTGCATATAAGAACCACAAAACTGCGGAAGAAATGTCACTTAGGTAACGTTGCTATTCATTTTGTAAGTTGCAATTGCTGCAACTGAAAAATCTTTAGAAATATTCAAGTTGCAAATGACTAAAACTTCAGCAATATTAATCGTAGCTGAAACCGATGACGTAAGAATTCGACTTTTTTTTCTGATTGTAATGTTTAATGAAAACCTGAAACTTCTCAAAACTGTCGATCTGAAGATTGTATTTGGTCTTAAATACTCATTATAGGCTTTTAAATGTAAACCAAATGATATTGCGTAGACATCAACGAGTTTAACAAAACAAGAAGAAATCCATTTTAAAAAAGCTGAACCAAATACGTACAGTCGTCTCTGAAGTCATATCCTTTGTTAGTAAACCTAAGGCCGAATTTTAAAAATGTGAGCCACGGCTTAAATTTAAGTCGCGGCTCAAATATGGTTGGTTCCACTGAAAATGGTATTCAATGTTTCAAGATTTAAGCCGGCGCTCAATTGAAACCGGTTTTTGGCAGATTTAAGACGCCCATATTCATTAAATTCGGACTCTGTATATAAAAGATTAATCAATTTTTATTGTTTACTCTTGGCGGCTCCATGTTGCTGCAGTGTAGAAAACTACTGAATGCACAATGTGGTTCATAAAATATTAAAAATATACTATACAACCTTTAGATAAAAGACGCATATTTTGTTTGAAAAAAAGCATTTTTTAATAATTTACCCTTACCCTATGTAAATGAAATTCAACATCTTGGCGACACATTACAGTCTAAAGATATTAGCTGTAAACGTGCTAAAGGAATTGAGTCTTTGCCACAAACGCAAATTTTCTAATTCCTATATCTTTTCAATCTTATGGAGTACATATTTGATATTTCAAACTTAGACTATTTAATATAACGGCTTTCGTAGTTTGAAATATCTAAGGTCTACGACATCGGATTGAAAAGATATAGGGATTAGAATATCAAAGTTTGTGGCTAAAACTCAATTCCTTTATTTCTAAAATACATTCTCTCAATCAAGAATTTCATTATGCTAATACATCCACAGTGTTATGATTGTATGATATATATATACTATTTCTATGGCTCAAATCTCTGGGATCTATACAGTAGGGATGTTCAAAATGTTCTGAATTCATGAAACATTCCTATTAGTATTTTATTTTATTTATTATATTTTATTGAGCCCATTTATAATGTTTCTCAAATTAAAACAGTTTATGCACTACAGTTTGTGACCAGTTTATCAAATTGTCACAAGCTATGTATTCGACTTTTAATAGATCTAAGTAAACATGATTTAAGAACTGTTTTATTTAAAAATCTTGAATCTATTGCACAAGATTGTAATCTAGAAATCTAAACAAATTTTGTGTGAAACAAAATATGATATACAATCAGATTCCTTTAGACCAAAAATGGATATTACCCATTCTTCATGAAATACTCAAAGTTAAAGATGACCATTTTGTTGATAATGAGATCGCAACCATAACACGGGCAGCCGTAGTACATTTGAATTTCCGAGCCGGATCAACCTTTCCGGTCCCAGTTATTGAGTCAGACTTTAGGTTGAATTTACTTTTATAAAAGGGTCAGCGGTAAGTGAAAATTAACTTTTTATGTTCCGACATAGAAATTGTACCATTTAACCTTTGTGTACGAAAAAATTTTATAATAATAATATTTATTGATCGAAAAATAAGTTATAAAAGAGTTGTTAAAAGCATTTAAAAACTAACGGTTTTTAAAAAATGCTTTTTTTTACAAATATTAATTCTTTATTAATCCAGAAATGTTGAGCATAATCTGAATATAACGTTTTATTTGATTTTCAATTTTCAATTTCCATATTAAATGCAGAAGCTTTTTAGTTATATCTTGTATAACTTGATTAGTTTTATTCAAATATTTATACAACACAGTAATTTCCATAAAGCTAATGTACATTGGAAACTAAATTACATAGCTTTGAATTATATCATATTGCTGAAAACCTCTGGTGGGGATAGTGCTAAGCCGCATTGACTGAACTAGTAATCAGAAGTAAAAACTTAAAAAGATTTTGGTAATATGTAAGTCGTCTTCCTATTCCACAGTTATGGGTCCCACTGTACTATCTACCTGTAATAAATTAGTATTTTTAATTTCAGATCTAGTGTAAAAATAAAAAAATGTAATAGATTACTCGTACTGATAATGATAGTTTACTGTGCCAAAGCAAACCAAGAGAAAATTGAATAATTTGGATCCAAACCAAACCCTAGCTTACAGATAGATGGATAGATAGATACAGATTGAGCTACAGGGGACAGTACATCTTTAAGGTAACTTTGCATGCAGTATTCGCTCAACAACTTGAACGTGAGTGAATCAAAAAGAGGGGGAAATTTTTTGTTTACATTTTGTGAGAATATTTTTTACTATAAATTTCCCTAAGATTTAAAATTTTGCATAGAATGGCGTTAATAACACTCTTCAATGTTTAATTTCTCTATATCGACTATGAATAGGTTTAAAGGAATTGAGTTTTTGCCACAAACTCTGCTATTCTAATCCCTATATCTTTACAACCCAATGTCGTAGACCTTTGATATTTCAAATCTAAGTTTGAAATATCAAATATGTACTCAATCAAATTGTAAAGATAAAGGAATTAGAAAATTTGCGTTTGTGGCAAAGACTCAATTCCTTTTGAGGATAATTAATTAAGCTTGGTGAACCTGAATTTTAGTTATACCCTCCGGTTTTTGGATGATAAAGAATAAAACTTTCCATTTTTTCATTTCTTAATAGAACTCTCTTTTGATTTAGTGACACAAGGTCGAAGCTTGATTAAAAAAGAAAATACGAAAGGATTGACATTATGCCAGAAAAGATCCCATTGACAGATCCCATTAACATATTTTCTCTCTAATCCTAAAACCTATGATCTTTTTAAGCTTTATATAAATTCACCTAGAGCGCAACTGAGATAATATGTGGGGGGGGGGTTATTTATAAAATAAAACTTATGCAAAATATTGACAAATTTAAAAAGTTTTAAACTCAATAAGTTTCTTTTTTAAGACATTGGGGCACTCAGCCGCCACTGCATACTCAGTTTAACTACCTATCATACCCGGTCTGTCCCTTTAACAACCCTAGTTGTACCTGGATTGAGACAGATCTGAGAGCAGTCTTACGAGTACGGCATTTACTACAGACATTTCTTGTTTCAATAAATGTATGGTCAAGTTTTTTATTAACTCGGCTTGGATTTAAAGATATATGCTCTTAAAAAAGATAACTTTTCAGATTTGGCCCATTTCTAACACTAGTGTTAGAAATGGGCCAAATGTTTGAGAACTAATTAGTGTTAGAAATGGGCCAAATGTTTGGGAACTAATTTCCCCTGCATTATTGAACATCAATGTTTACTGTCAATGCTGGAACATACATAGGATGCAAAACACATTTAACGTATAAACTGTTAAAGATACTGTAAACATAAAATTAAGTCACCATAGAATAGTAGGTTCGAGTCACAACAACGTGGTGCCCGTAATAGCTTTATCTCATTAAGAATGAATGAGCTAACCGTGTTTTTATTTTTGAAATTTAATCATTTTCAATTGAGGTTTCTCTATGAAGGTGTCTTGTGAATTTCCGTTTACAAAAACAATGAGATTTAATTTTCTTTCATCTCTTAAATCTATTTTATCGAGTATCAATAAACGCCATTATTATTTTTATTATTAAATTTAATTAAGTTAACTTTTGAATGTGACCAGAGATCGGATTTTTTGTTTGAGAAATCGTTAATCTTTAACTATTAAACTCGATATTCATCGTGCACATTTTTCAATTTCAGGATAAATGCTTAATCCTTCAATTAAAGTTAACCCTGCAGGACCACCACGGGATAGAACTCAAAGATTGATCCCAAGGTTCTAATACAAAGATTGATCCCAAGGTTCCAATACAAAGATTGATCCCAAGGTTCCATTACAAAGATTGATCCCAAGGTTCCAATACAAAGATTGATCCCAAGGTTCCAATACAAAGATTGATCCCAATTATATTCCAATACAAAGATTGATCCCAAGGTTCCAATACAAAGTTTCTGACATCAGAATGGTTTTCATTAAAATCTGGTATCTGATAGTACAATATTAATGATGGTTTGTTTACAGATCATTTACAATTCTTCTCTTTGTATCTACAGCGATGAAAGAATAGATAAAACTTTATAAAAAAGAATAAGAACAAAGTAATGTTTAATAAACGACGTAGAAGTATACATATGTTAACTTTAAACCTACACCCCCCCCCCTGGGCCTTTAGTTTTACTTTAATCTATCTTATATATATTAGTTTAGCCCTGATACATTTTAAAACGATATCGCACTTTTTTTCTAATTTTAGTTTAGAAGGTGTAATTGGAAAAAGGCTGATTGATTTTTTTCTCTGTGACTATGTTTACTTGATATAAAATAATGTATAGTATGAAATATTTAAGGTCTACGACATGGGGTTTCAAAGATATGGTTTAGAAAATTAGAGTTTGGTAAAAGACTCAATTCCTTTAAGGATAATTTTTTATGAACGAAAAAAGCCTGAGAAGTTTTAATAAATAAAAGGAATTTTTCGTTAACGAACTTAAGAACATTAATTTCACAACATGTTAACGGTCAGATTGAAACTATCAACAATGTGCCTAGACATAGAAGACGTTATTATACGTTTTATTAGATGAGTCGTGAAAAGTGGATTAAACTCGAAATTTTAAAGCTGGAAAATTCATTAGTTAAGACTCTTGGAATAAATTAAGGATTAAATTATAAAACAACAACTTGAATTATACCTCAAAAACCTAACTTTCGTAATTTTGCAATTCATAAAAAGGCAGAATTTATAAATACAGGGGATATTAGTTCCAAACCTAACACTTGGCTCATTTCTAACACTGAGTGTTAGAGTGTTAGAAATGGGCCAAATCTGTAAAGTTATCTTATTCAAGAGTATATATCTTTAAATCCAAGACGAGTAGAACAAAATTACACCACCATATATTTGGAAAAAATGGCAAATTTAAACTAATAATAAGGTGTGAGAATTAGTTTTTGATGATTCTTGATTTCATTTTCGAACATATCCCTAATTTGAAACAACTACTGGATTTCAGATAATGGCGTTTTCGGAACATATCCTAGTTTTGAGACAATTACTCGAATTCAAATCAATGTCAATATTTAAGCATTTACGCACTTACGTAACAAAACAAGATTTTTTGATAAGATAAAATATAAACAAAATAGAAAATAAAAACAAACTCTTCTTACATAATTTTAAAATCATTACAGCATTGAAAAAATCAAAATATTAATATAATTTGTTTTTACAATATAGATTTAACTAGAAATGTTTGTTTAACATGCTTGAAAATAAATCATCGATATATTTTCTAATTTAACAAATAAAATGTGGAAACTTAGATTCTAGAAATAATTTAAAAGTTAGTTTAGTCTTCATAAAATAATTTTTGTTTTCAGTGATTTATTTTTAAGTTATGATAGTGAGTTTTGTTTTGAATTGTGGATTATACTCAAAAACGGGAAAGTGGGTTTTGTCTCGAAAAGGCGACAATGTTTCAAATTCAGGATATATTCGAAAATGGAAAACCTGAAATTTTCTTAAAAACGGTCAAGAGATTCAATATAAAAAGAACTCATATTATAAATTTGATTCCTAAAAAAAGTTTAAAATTGAGAATTGTTGTTCTCTTCATGTTTAATAAAATGTTGGTTACAGTTTTTACTATCGACATTTACTGATATGGGCTGGGATCCTAAAAACCCAGTCTTTCAATTTGAGCCCATTTCTAACACTCAATGTTAGAAATGGGACAAGTGCTAGTTTTGGCACTATAATGTCCCCTGAAATAAAGAGTTAAAACAAATTTTAACGCGGCGATTTACGAAATTAAAAAAAAAATAGAATCATTAGAAATAGAAATATAACAGCTTGAACTACTTCTTTACAGCTTAAACCGGAGTGCACAGGGGTTGAACTACGTGAATCAGCTACTTCTAAACTGGTTCTAGATAATATATGAGATAATAAATGTGAAACATACTAACCCGTATCTGTACATTTACCTATATTTGTTAACTCTATAGAATGTTAAACATGAAATATTTATTTGGAAGGATATATACTATAGGATAGAGAATAGTAATTTATAGCTAGATAGAATAGGATATATAGAAGGATAGAATAGGATATATAGATGGATAGAATAGGATATATCGCTGGATAGAATAGGATATATAGATGGATAGAATAGGATATATAGCTGGATAGAATAGAATATATAGCTGGATAGAATAGGATATATAGAAGGATAGAATAGGATATATAGATGGATAGAATAGGATATATCGCTGGATAGAATAGGATATATAGATGGATAGAATAGGATATATAGCTGGATAGAATAGGATATATAGCTGCATAGAATAGGATATATAGAAGGATAGAATAGGATATATAGATGGATAGAATAGGATATATCGCTGGATAGAATAGGATATATAGATGGATAGAATAGGATATATAGCTGGATAGAATAGGATATATAGCTGCATAGAATAGGATATATAGAAGGATAGAATAGGATATATAGATGGATAGAATAGGATATATCGCTGGATAGAATAGGATATATAGATGGATAGAATAGGATATATAGCTGCACAGAATAGAATAGGATATAGAGAAGGATAGAATAGGATATATAGCTGGATAGAATAGGATATATAGCTGGATAGGATAGAATAAGATATATAGCTGGATATAATAGGATATATAGCTAGATAAAATAGGATATATAGCTATATAGAATAGGATATATAGCTGTATAAAATAGAATATATAGCTGGATAGAATAGGATATATAGCTGGATAGAATAGGATATATAGATAGATAGAATAGGATACATAGAAGGATAGAATAGGATATATAGCTGGATAGAATAGAATAGGATATATAGCTGAATAGGATAGAATAGGATACATAGAAGGATAGAATAGGATATATAGCTGGATAGAATAGAATAGGATATTTAGCTAAATAGGATAGAATAGGATATATAGCTAGATAGAATAGGATATATAGCTGGATAGAATAGGATATATAGCTGGATAGAATAGGATATATAGCTAGATAAAATAGGATATATAGCTATATAGAATAGGATATATAGCTGTATAGAATAGGATATATAGCTGGATAGAATAGGATATATAGAAGGATAGAATAGGATATATAGATGGATAGAATAGGATACATAGAAGGATAGAATAGGATATACAGCTGGATAGAATAGAATAGGATATATAGCTGAATAGGATAGAATAGGATATATAGCTGAATAGAATAGGATATATAGCTGAATAGAATAGAATAGGATATATAGCTGAATAGGATAGAATAGGATATATAGCTGAATAGGATAGGATAGGATATATAGCTGAATAGAATAGAATAGGATATATAGCTGGATAGGATAGAATAGGATATATAGCTGAATAGGATAGAATAGGATATATGGCTGGATAGGATAGAATAGGATATTTAGCTGAATAGGATAGAATAGGATATTTAGCTGAATAGGATAGAATAGGATATATAGCTGAATAGGATAGAATAGGATATATAGCTGAATAGGATAGGATAGGATATATAGCTGGATAGGATAGAATAGGATATATAGCTGAATAGGATAGGATAGGATATTTAGCTGGATAGGATAGAATAGGATATTTAGCTGAATAGGATAGGATAGGATATATAGCTGGATAGGATAGAATAGGATATATAGCTGGATAGGATAGAATAGGATATATAGCTGGATAGGATAGAATAGGATATTTAGCTGAATAGGATAGAATAGGATATATAGCTGAATAGGATAGAATAGGATATATAGCTGGATAGGATAGAATAGGATATATAGCTGGATAGGATAGAATAGGATAGGACGGGAACGGAACAATAAAATCTAATGACTCCTGTATTCTCTGGTCTGGCCTGTATACTGGCCAGGAATAACAGAAGTTATAAAACTAAACCTTTCCAACAATTCCTTTTTATCTTTTCTATGCATAAATTCTTTTATAAACTGTTTCTCTTTTTTCCTTTCTAAGCTTTTCCGTCCTGTCTATCCAACAATTCTTTCTTATCCTTTCTAACTATAATAATTCTTTTTTAATCCTTTCTATGCAGCAATTATATTTTTCATCCTTTCCATCCAGCAACTCCTTTTTAATCCTTACTTAACAACAATTGATGAATAAAAAGGAATTTGTTTCCATCAATTTTTTCAGTCATTTCTGTTTTTATTTTTTCTATCTGACAACTTTTCTTTTTTAATTCTTTCTATCCCATATTTTATTCTTTTCTATTCAACAACTATGTTTAATCATGTTTTGAATCCTTTCTATTGAACCAATTCTTTGAGTCCTTTAGCTGCGATTCTACTATTTAGACTTTTCTAATTCTTTCTTTTTATTCATTTTTGCTTTAACTGCTTTCAATCAACATTATAATTTTACTCATTTCTTCCAATTATTTATTTTAATTTTTATCAAATTTTATTCTCCAGACGTTTCCCACAAATTACTTTTCCCTGAATGGTATTTTGGAAAGAAAATGAAAATTACTGAAGTAAAACTTTCAGTTTTTTCTTTCTAATGGTGCACTTCCACTTTTATTATCATTATCTTCCATTGTAGATTTCAGAATGTGATTTCTCGTATTTATTTTATTGTTCAATAGAAGATAGATATATCTGGATAGGGCCTAAAGGAATACTCTGTTTTTATACAGGGGGGCTTAGAGAAAAATTAGGGTCAATGCACATTTCTTTATTGAGAGACCCGAAAATAAATATCTTGATTTACAGGTCCCCCTGCAGTCTCTGAAAGTATATATCAGATAGGAAAGAAGGGTAAAGTACTAAAAGTACAATGATATACAGGGTTACTCACAAAGGACGAGAATTTAATGACAACTCTTAAAAATCTTTACAGTTGCAGAGAACCCTAAATGTATGAAATCAGAATGAGAAAACGTCTCTGAAGTCACGTCCTTTAAAGGGACAGACCGGCTATGTAAGGTAGTTAACCTGAGTATGAGTTGTGGACAAATTCTTTAGTATTCATTTATGCCTCAAATGAATCCTAAAGAATTTGTCCACTACACTGCATACTCAGTTTAACTACCTTAAATAGCCGGTCTGTCCATCTAAATGTAACCGTACATATTTATATGAAGAAGAAATCAATGTGTTTGTGTTTATGTCTGGTCGTAACTCAAGAACCCCTTTACCGATTTGCCTCACATTTTGGTTAGGTTACTCGGTTGAACAACAGGAATACTCTTGGCTTGGTATAAAAGTTCTAAGATGAGTAAACCGTCTGTAATATCTGTAAAGATCATAAATTAAGCAGAGCTGAGTTCCTATGCGCGCAAGTAAATTTTGAAATAAGGCGACAAATCTGCATTTAATGAATGAGAGTGCAGGTTCGAACTGAAACCTATACCTATCATACAATCTCCCTAAACAAACCTGACCGAAGATTTAGTAGCGTTTAGTGGAGTATGCAATCCCAGCAAAACAAAAACACAAAAGTTTTATACGAAACTACTGCATTATGATTTTGAAACTTCACAACCTTTTTTTTCTTTATCGTCAGGTTTAAGAAAATGAATTTGTGTTTTAAGAATATTAAAAACTGGAAAACTTAGAAAGTAAATGTAATAAAGTATTTGAATCCCCAAGACGCTGATTAAAATGATTACGATGTAAGAAAAGGACATATGTTAAATAGAACTTTTGATTACACGAGAAATGCACATTTAAGACGCATGATGCAAAATTTAGTAACCGGTTCATGAAATTTTGACAAAACGAAAACTTTACCTATGATCATGATCAGATCTTAGATCACGAAAAATGTCAAAAACCGGTTTCAGAGCCCGGTTCATGACAAAGGATTTAGGCACCTGATGTATTAAGGCCCGATTCGGCAAAGGATTACAACATATCAGAAAGATTTTAGAGTCCGTATAGGGGCATATCACATTACTCTCTGTGGAAGGGATTTTTCATTTGGCGTACTGTCCCCTTGTCTTGTATATTCTGAATGTGTACTGTCCCGTTGTCTTGTATATTCTGTATGTGTACTGTCCCGTTGTCTTGTATATTCTGTATGTGTACTGTCCCGTTGTATTGTATATTCTGTATGTGTACTGTCCCATTGTATTGTATATTCTGTATGGGTACTGTCCCGTTGTCTTGTATATTCTGTATGTGTACTGACCCGTTGTATTGTATATTCTGTATGTGTACTGTCCCGTTGTCTTGTATATTCTGTATGTGTACTGTCCCATTGTCTTGTATATTCTGTATGTGTACTGTCCCATTGTCTTGTATATTCTGTATGTGTACTGTCCCGTTGTCTTGTATATTCTGTATGTGTACTGTCCCTTTGTCTTGTATATTCTGTATGTGTACTGTCTTGTTGTCTTGTATATTCTGTATGTGTACTGTCCCGTTGTATATTCTGTATGTGTACTGTCCCGTTGTGTATTCTGTATGTGTACTGTCCCGTTGTCTTGTATATTCTGTATGTGTACTGTCCCGTTGTATATTACTTATGTGTACTGTCCCGTTGTCTTGTATATTCTGTTTGTGTACTGCCCCGTTGCATATTCTGTATGTGTACTGTCCCGTTGTATATTTTGTATGTGTACTGTCCCGTTGTCTTGTATATTCTGAATGTTTACTGCCTCGTTGTATATTCTTTATGTGTACTGTCCCGTTGTATATTCTGTATGTGTACTGCACTCCATTATTTTGAAAAATGTTTAGAAGTTTAGTTCAGAAAACGGCTTTTGATGAAAACAAATGTTATTTTGCTAAAAAGATGTAATATTAAAAGCTTCAAACTTCAAATTTCATTTTATTTATATTTTTTTCTCTAAAATTCTTGAAAAATATTCCCTGAAGCCATGAATCTGCTAGATAGAATTGAATGTAGACTGATAGGGTTAAAGGTTAAAATAATTTTTTAACAGCTTTTTATTGAAATTAAGATTCAAGTACAAAAATACATTGAAAGGGAAGAGTAGTGTAATCGATTTAGTAAGATATTCCCCTATATTTTCATATTTTTTTGTGATCCTAAAAAAATATTTCATAAATTGATTTGTAAATCAAAAATAACAGTATGTTTGTCCAACTGATCCAAATGTTGCAATCTATAACGAATAAATCGATGAGAATTTTGCCAATTACTTATTTTTATAATAAACCAAGTGGTATACTTCTGAAATGCACATGTCTAGCACTATATAAAAGTGTTTGTAAGTTTTTGATATGAAATGAAAAGCTATAATGCGTTGCATGACACCTTCCCAAGCTTTAGTGATATAGGTATACATGTTCACATTTTCAATCAAGGTTTTATAAAAAATCTAGCAACTCGCGTGAATCACGTATATAATCCCTTTAAAACGTGAACAGGTACGTTTGCTGTGTCCTTTAATAGTTTCCTTAATGTGGCCTGGGACAGCTAAAAATGACAAATGGGATTCCCAAGATGTTTTAAAGTTCTTTCTTCTTATATATTTGCTCTCATCCTTGTTTGTTAAATCTTGTGAAAACTTGACATCATAACGCCACAATGGGGTACCAGGGTGGNTGGGGGGGGTCAGGAATATTGAGTTTACACAATAAACCTCTTTTTCGAGTCAAATAAGGCTCGGTCGCTGGAGTAATTTTTTTTTTGAGAGAAGTCTCTAAGTTATCGTAATGTTGTGTTGAAGGTCCGAAATATGACAAAAAACTGGTAATTTCCGTGACATTTCTTAAAATGGGTAATTTATACACGAATCAACGCCCAACCCCAAACCAATAGGTGGGCGAGCTTGTGGCGCCCCTACATCTTTATTTATGGTTGTTAGAATCTATTTATATATCTAGATTATTTTGTATCCGTTGTAATTTTGTGTAAAAAAGCTATAGTGTATACATTTTTTCCCCGAAATAGTTAGGTTTAACAAAGACGACATTCTAAATATATTGCAGACTTATAGGATCCATTCAAGGATAAATATATGAACGGGAAAAGTAAAATTAAAAATTAAAACTATTGTAAATTTATGCTCGTAAATAGATATAACTTCGTCATACCCGGCCATAAAATGTGATTTAATGTGAATATAGCTTGAAAGATAGCTTGGGATCTCGTTGAATTATACGAGTAGAGATTTGGGCTGTGTGTCCTTTAGAATCGGAGAATTTGTCCTGGTTGATCTTGTTAACGAGGAGACCAGCATAGATAATTCTTGAGTAAATTGTTATGGAGTAGGCGTTTACTACATAAAAATATATCCATTTTCACCATGAAACATAAGACAAATGCATTTTAAGAGGAGTATTGTACCAAAAACCAGCGTCAGCTCTTTGTTTTCCCCAAAAGTCCCAAGCTCTAGGTTTAGAAACCCGGTTCATCAAGCTGTTCTTTAATTTCCGTCTCAGAGATAAGATATATCTTTTTGAATTTCAGTTTTAGATTGTGGTTGGGATTGGTAAAAAGTATTTCATGTGCTTGACACTTACCGAGTTAGATAGATAGATAGATAGATAGATAGATAGATAGATAGATATGTATGTCAGCTAAAATCGTATTTTTAATATATATATGTAATTTTTAATTTATATTTCATTAAATCCTATTTTTTCTAGTTCCTGATGTCTTTGATTTCTTTATTTTGTATTGTGAGACGAATCCATGACATTTTATATATTTCTAGAAACCCCTTCGGCTCTGCTTCCAAATCTGCAACGTTTTTTGCAAATATGCAAAAATTTAAATATTTATTGCAAAGTCCAGTTTTTAGTCAAAACTGTGCCTCTCACCCAGCGAATTCAATTATGGAGACCTAATTGCCAAATTTAACAGGCTAGGGGGGGGGGGGTGTTGTAGCCATCCCCCTTTGTTTTGCCCTACCGCCCTCATCCTTGAAACTATCACCTTGAATTTCCCTGACTTTTAAGAAAATGTAATTTAAAGGATTTTTTGCTAATTCATTTTTAATGCAAAGGCCAGTCTAAGTTAAATTAAGTAGGAAATTGCCATACTTTTTTATATTTAAGCTACAGACACCTAAATCTTATATTCTTGAAAAGCCCTTTGAAAATGGATAATTTAACATATGTTAGAAGTAACGAATTATGACTGATAGAGTAAAATATGGAATATAAAGGATTTCATGTACCTGTTTTATTGTTTTAAAACATTCTCTTCTATTTTCAATTTTCGTGAAAATGTTTTCTCTGAGGCCGAATTTAAAGAATTAGAGCTGCTGCTCAAACATGGTTGGTTCCACTTAAAATTGTATTATAGTTTCAAGATTTCAGCCGGCGCTCAATTGAAACCGGTTTTTGGCGGATTTGAGACGCGGTTCAAATTCATTAAATTCGGACTTAGGTAGGATTATTGTCCTTCCCTAGCAGCAAGAATTGAGAATGTGTTTGGACCGAGTTTTTCTGAGAAATTGATAAACCCTCAGAAATTTATCAAAAGACCATTCAACAGTCTTTTTAAAGAAATTAAAAATAAAGAACTTATATTGGATTATTTTTTTGAAATAAAAAAAAACAGGCAAAATGATTCTTTGCTTCAAACTCAAATTCCAACTGAACTTGATGGTGGATACCTTTGATATTTCAAACTTAGATTATTTGATCTGACAGAATTCAAAGTTTGAAATATCTAAGGTTTCTATACTGCATACTGGGATTAGAAAATCAGTGGCAAAGAAAAAACCGAATTTTTTTTTTAATTGTTAGAAAGAAGATGAATCATGGGAACTGAAGCTTGGATATTTTTTCATAGTAAAATTAGTAAACAACGGGATGTTCTGAAATTTGTCCAATTTGAATTTCTAGTTGATTGCATTTCTTAATAACATAAAATTTGAGGTTATGATAACAGTAGTAATAAATTCATGATAATTTTAAAACTTATCATGCAAAAAGTACGCCTTTCAACGTCAAGATAAAAACATGCTCTAAAATAAGAAAATATTTCACAAACTGAATTTTTTGTTGTAACATTTTGTCATTAAATCAAAAAGAGAGAGTTCGTTCCTAAAAATATATATACACACATAATAAAGAGAAATTTTTTTTACTTTTTTTTTCTTCATTTCTAGTTTGTCACGATGCATTAAAACAAAATTCAATCTGATCTTATTTTGAAGACTTTTTTATTTTGTTTAGATGAAGGGAGGATGGTTGTTAGTTGCAATTTTGTGCAGCAAACCTTCTCTACATTTCCTACAACAACAACAACATGATCTTTCAGGATTGTTTGATTTAAATTCATTAAATTAAATATTTTGAATTTACATATTTTTGAATATTTAATCTTCAAAGAAATTATTTTTCAATATTTTCCTTAAAAAGATTGTAATTGTATTCACAAAACCAATTTTTTTTTTGGGACTTTTAACATTTTATTTAATGCTTATTTTTATTCTCGTGATCATTCCCTTTATAAAATCGACAGTTTCCTTAAACACATGATGTTAAATTTCCAATTTCTGTACAGAATACTTCTATACTCCTTCTCTCCTTCTAGTAATTAAACAAAAACATTCAGATGATCTGTTATTGCCGATCAAGAAAACAGTAAACAAGGTAGAGGACGGAGGGGAGGAGGGTGAGGTGGAGGAGGAGAAGGAGGTGCAGGGGGAGGGGGAGAAGGAGGTGCAGGGGGAGGGGGAGAAGATTGATAAATGTTTGGATGTTAAAGATACTGAAATGAAACATTTCTACTTGAAGCATAGTCCACGAAACATTACAGTTCTCTCAAGCTCAGGCACTGGACACAGGTAGAACATTATGTACATAGACCTAGGACATTATGTACATAGACCTAGGACATTATTTACATAGACCTAGGACATTATTTACAAAGATCTAGGACATTATTTACATAGACCTATGACATTATGTACATAGACCTATAGGACATTATGTAAATAGACCTATAGGGCATTATTTACATAGACCTATGACATTATGTACATAGACCTATGACATTACTTACATAGTACTATAGGACATTATTTACATAGACCTAGAACATTATGTACGTAGACCTAGGACATTATGTACATAGACCTAGGACATTGTTTACATAACCTATGACATTGATTACATAGACAATTAGAACAGATTATAACAGATTATTAGTATAACACATAGATAGGACAACAGATTATAAGTATAGAGCATAAGTAGGACAACAGATTATACAGTTAGGACATAGGTTGGACAACAGATTACATAGGTAGGACTACAGATTATACAGTTAAGATTAAAATAGAACAACAGATTATAAGAACAGGACACAGAGGTAGAACAACGTTTTTAACAGATATTCTTCAAAGTGATCTCTTCTTGATGAATCTATTACTAGATAATGATACTTAACATTCCAGTGAATACTCTGTTATCATGCAGTTGGCTTGATGTAATATTCATATTCATCCTAAGCTGAGAACTCGATAGAATACAGCTTAATGGTTAGGGTAGTAAAATATAGATATATTCAGGGGACAATAGTTCCAAATCTGCAAAGTTATCTTTTTCAAGTATATACTTTTTCCAACTTTAGAAGAAAATTATGACACTATTGAATCCCTAATATTTACGTTGCAACCCTGAAACCAGGTTTGCAATGTTAGATTGCAAACCTAGGATGCAATCTAATTGATTGCAAATTTTCTGCCAAGAAGTTGCGGATTTAAAACTTCAAAAGCATAATTTAGATTTGGTTTCTGATCTCAAAAATATGAGTTACAAAACTAAATAGATTTTAAAGTTCTTAAAACCCGAAGAAGGTTTATTTTTATTTCAATTAAGATGTTATATTTTATTTAGAAGTGAAAAAATCTCTATAAAAGGAATTGAGTCTTTGCCACTAACTCAAATTTTCCATATCTTATTTCTTTTCAAACTGATTGTGTAAACCTTTTATAAAATTAAAACTTTGATTATATCATCTAACAGTATTATTAGTTTGAAATTATAAAGGCCTACACCAGCAGAGTTTGTGGCAAAGTCTCAATTCCTTAGTTTGAATGTTGAAAAAATTCATATCTCTTCATTTGCGTGAGGCAGCAAGGATGCAATAACTATAGAGAGAATATTATGAAATCATCCACGCTACGCTCAATATGCTTTAAGACCCAATAATTAAAAAAACTAATTCTGAAAACGTATCCACCCCCAAAGTAGGAGTTTTGAACGTCGAATTTGCGCGCAAACTCAGGATTTACAGATCTTTAAAAAGTTTAATATGTCTCAAATGAATCCGAAAGAAGTTTTCCACAACACTGTATACTCAGTTCAACTACCTTACATAGCCGGTCACTCCCTTTAACTCTATTTATTGCCTCCCAGTAATAAAGAGATAAACACTTATTAAGTCCAAGCCGGGGTGAAAAAACTACAGCATTTATTTATTTAAAATCGGTAAAATACAATAAATATCAACTTTAAAAAACAATAACTTGTTGATGGCTCTTGATTTCATACTTGTTTTTCCTAATTATAAAACCATGACGGCATTGAGAAAATAAAATATTAATATTATTTTGTCCTTACAATAAGATTCAACTAGAAATGTGGGATATTGTTTATTTGAAATGTAGGAAATTAAATCAATTATATTCTCTCATTTAAGTTAAATGATTTAACAAATAAAATGTGGAAAACCTAGATTCTTGGTAGAATTTTAGTTCAAAAATTAAAAACCTTGCATTGTTGTTAAAATGGTCAAGGGTTTTGATATAATAAGATTTCCTTTCATAATTTTGATTTTGAACTGTTCTCCTCGTCATGATTAATAAAATGTTGGTTTTAGTTTTAGTACTGAATTTTACTGTCGATATTGGACGGAATCATGAAACCAAATCAATTAATTTGTTCCCGTTTATAACATTTACTGTTAGAGACCTGTTATGGAACTAATGTCTCCTTAAATGATAGTAGATCAATTAAGACTCAATTTCTAATCTCATTAGAACATGAGAAGCTATTAACTAACAACAGTGTCCAATATTCTACAAGAATTAACCAACAAATAATTCATGATAGGAAATTTTTACAAAACTTCACAATTGACGACATTTGGATAAAGAACCTGTCAAATCTTTCCCTGGGATGTTTAGAAAGATTAAAATTTCCCTATATCATAATTATAGGAATCAAAGCTTTCGGTAAATTATATTGACGTACTAGGCCTTATTTTGCATCTTTTTATGAAAACGTCCTATAAACCCGAAAAAATTTAATTTTTGATAAAACTTTTTGTTCTGTGTGATTGCATATATTCAAATAAAACTATCCTAAACAGACATATTTTTTTTAATTCACTTAGTTTAAAATTTAAGTAATATTAATTTTTGATAATTATTGCTGGTAGAGTCAGAAACTAGGCATAATTTCTTTATAGTTTTGCACTATTTGCATTGACAAAAAAGCTGTAGGGTTTCCAGTCGAAATTTTTTGCACGAAAATCGTGCAAAAATTACGCATAGATTTGCATACGTTTCAAGTAAAAATTGCACGAAATTTCGATGATTTTTCTCATTGATGCGCAAAAGCTATTTCGCGCAAATTCAGAAGAAAATCTTGGTATTTGCGTATTTTGCTATTTCCTGCTATCTCGTGATTTCGAGCTATTTCGTTATTTCATTAAATTTCGAGAAACAATTCCATGAAATAATGAATAAATTCAGAGTCAATCATACTCCAGACTGCTCGGCTCTGACGCATGCTGGCCAAATGAACCCCAATCCTCAGGTTTTAGATCACCGGACCTTACCGACTATTACACCGTTTACCGGCAATCAATCTCAAGTAGTCAGGTGCGCAATTTTGGGGGGGTGGTAAGCCCCCCCCCCCCAGCTGGATTAAGTTCATAGTTCATAGAAAACAGTTTGTAAAGCAACAGTTAAACGCTTAATAAAATTGTTGCCAAAAAAAGGAATGCAAAGCGCCCTAAATGTCTAGAAAATAGCTTTAAAAATGTAGGACCGATCGGTTCAGCATAGTTTTGACGTTTATTAGATACACACAAACAAACAAACAAAAAACACCAAAACAGACAAGCCAAATTTACAAATATAGATTATTACTAAACTTGGAATGGCTTACGATATTCAAAACTGTCAGACAATATCATTATCAATGTTGTTTAATAGGTTACTGAAGAAATGATTTGAAATAAGTATAGAATTCATAGTTCATATAAAAAACCTAAAGAAAAAATTCCATTCTTTTTCATTCTAAGCGCTCTACCAAAATCATCATTGTTTTTCGTTTTTAAAAATGAAAAAAAATGAATTTTCTAAAATAAATAAGTTTCATATTATCAAGAAAATGCAATTTCTGCACTTGATCCTAATTGAAAAACTTATTACTCTTTTAAACTTTTTAATTGAATTATTCTTATATGAAGTTTAATCTATCTTGATAAAGAGGACGTAATTTATAATAATTGTTGCCTTTAGGTTTATATTTTAATAAAGAGAACGGAATTTATAATAATTGTAACATTGTTGCCGTTGGGTTTATATCTCATGATAAAGAGGACGTAATTTATAATTTATATTTTGTTTATATTTTGGGTTTATATTTTGGGTTTATATTTTGGGTTTATTTACAACAGGTTTGTTTCCGTTAATATCATCATCCTGTTTAAAAGTACTTTTCAAAGGACTTTATTTCCTCCTTGTAATTGTAATTACAAGTGACTCCCCATTTGTAGAGTGCCATGTCCGATTCAAAACGGTGTTCTTTATATAAGTTGAGAGTTACATTCTCTTTAATATAATCCACATACTGCCATGTTGTTTAATATAGGAAATAAATAAATGATTTAGGAGGTTGTCATTCTTTTTCTTTATTATCTTACTCTCCTTTCTCCGTTCATTCATAGTTGCCAATTTGAAAATTTCATCCCAAAGCAGGGTTAGATTTGGAAATTTAAACCACTAGTGGATGTTGGGGGATCCCAAAACTAATTTGAGTATCTGGAATTACTTCAGGTTTGAGCTGGGAGAGTGGGAATGCTACTATAAATTAAGAAACTATATGAATAATTTGAGTATCTGGAATTACTTCGGTTTGAGCTGGGAGAGTGGGAATGATACTATAAATTAAGAAACTATATTAATAATTTGAGAAATAAATAAGAATATTCTCTGACTAAAGTTAGAAGGCAAATAACGAAGTGTAAGAATTAGGAAATCTGTAATTCATTATACCTTGCTTTTATTGTTCCTTTTTGGGGATTTTTGAAACTTACATTTGGAGATTTAATTGAGATGAATTTCTCTCGTTTTAGGATTTTCAATCCAACCCATTTTGCCACGAGTGAGGGAAGGCTGCACACCCCACGCCTACCACAAATCACTTATTTTTTCATTTCTGTCATTTTATCTCACATGTTCTTTTCTTTTATTATTTTCATCTTTTTTTCTAGTTTTCTACTTCCCCTTTTTTATCCTTTTTTTTCTTCCCTGTCCACTCTTTCTATAATATAATCAAGTGTATGTGATGAAAAAGGTTCATTCCTCGGGGACCAAGAAAACATTTTCTCTATTTCCTTCGTCGGTAGAATACACTTTTTTATCATTACATACATGTACTTTATAGTTCATAAAGCATTTTATATTGCTTACGTTTTATCTTAATTTCAGGACAAGAAAACAAATACAGTGGTAGGTGATGATATAAATACAATGAGAACGACTGTTAATTAAAGTTTTGATTGTTAACAAGCTTATTTTCGAATTACAAGTTAACAAGAAATCAAAAAAAGCTTTTTTTTAATGACAGCTTCTCTCGACTTCTATATTTATCAGAATTTGAGTACAAGGAAACAAGAAAACAAGAAAACAGCATTATATTGATATAATCGCCTACCACTATATGTAAAATATTTTTCACATATTGAGATTTATTGGTTTGAGGAGATTCAGCAGAGAAAATCCCATTTCAGTTCAATGTTAGTCAGACAAAATTGGACAGTTTTCTACGCAGTATAAAAATACTAACTTTATATGAGACTGTTGGAATAATGACAAGACTGTCGGAAAAATAACAAGACTGTTGGAATAATGACAAGACTATCGGAATAATGACAAGACTGTCGGAATAATGACAAGACTGTCGGAATAATGACAAGACTGTCGGAATGATGGCCCTTCATTTATAAAGTTACATATTTGATTAACAACGACAATGATATCATGTTTAATCGGGGTTCTCTCTAAAAGTAGTTTGTGAATTTATACAGCAGAGACAAGGAAGGAAGTTTACAGATATTTTCTCTAGTTTCTTGATTAAAGAAATTACTCAGATAATGCTTTTAACGGCCCCAGTATCAATCTGTTTAACGGCCCCAGTATCAATCTGTTTAACGGCCCCAGTATCAATCTGTTATGTCACTTCTGTAATAAGAGAGTCACTTAAATATACACCGAAGGTTCAGAATATACACAGACAGGACAGTCACTTACAACCTGTTCAGAATATACACAGACAGGACAGTCCCTTTTAACCTGTTCAGAATATACACAGACAGGACAGTCCCTTTCAACCTGCTCAGAATTACACAGACAGGACAGTCTCTTTCAACCTTTTCAGTATAGCATAAAAAATATGTAACTCACAGTTCATACTAAAATTGTCTTAACCTAACCTAACCCTCAAATAATACAAAAATAAACAGCTGGCGTAGGTCTGATATTGCAGTAGATTACAATTTTGAAGTTCTATTTGCCTAGGCTGCTCATTGAGGTATTCGTTCCGTATATTGTGTTGAATTTGATCTAGGATACTCACTAGAAGTAGTTGTAAACACAAACTTCAAATTAATATCTATCTATCTATCTATCTGTCTAGACTGCTGAGCGAGGTGTTCCGTATATTATGTGTTGAAGTTCTGGGATACTCATTAGATGTAGTTGTAAACACAAACTTCAACAACACACTGGATCCTGATATTCAATTTGGAAATATCTCGAGCTGCAAAACTCAATTGTAAGTATACCATTACAACTTGACAAAGTTCCATGATCGATTGACATTGTTACATTTTTTAAAAAGCATTAACAGATGATTAAAATTGACATCTTGATAGCGCAGCCTTTCAAAAACTGATTAGTGGAGTTAATTCAATATATACGATAAGCTCTCTACTCTACCGTTAATTTGAAAATGACAAAAAAGGCCTTTCTGTATGGAAGAGTCCCTGGAAATTTCGTAAACTATTCCTTTATAAGAATCAATGTGCCAACACTGTAATAAATAATCCTTGCTTTACAACGCATGCAGTATCCATCTTACACTTCTTCTCTACACATTATCCATCTTACACTTCTTCTCTACACATTATCCATCTGACACTTCTTCTCTACACAATATCTATCTTACACTTCTTTTCTACACATTATCCATCTTACACTTCTTCTCTACACATTATCCATCTTACACTTCTTCTCTACACATTATCCATCTTACACTTCTTCTCTACACATTATTCATCTTACACTTCTCCTCTACACATTATCCATCTTACACTTCTTCTCTACACAATATCTATCTTACACTTCTTCTCTACACAATATCTATCATACACTTCTTCTTTACACATTATCTATCTTACACTTCTTCTCTACACATTATTCATCTTATACTTCTTCTCTACACATTATCCATCTTACACTTCTTCTCTACACATTATCTATCTTACACTTCTTCTCTACACAATATCTATCTTACACTTCTTCTCTACACATTATTCATCTTACACTTCTTCTCTACACATTATCCATCTTACACTACTTCTCTACACATTATCCATCTTACACTACTTCTCTACACATTATCCATCTGACACGTCTTCTCTACACATTATCTATCTTTCACTTCTTCTCTACACATTATCTATCTAACACTTCTTCTCTACACATTATCCATCTTACACTTCTTCTCTACACATTATCTATCTTACACTTCTTCTCTACACATTATCCATCTTACACTTCTTCTCTACACATTATCTATCTTACACTTCTTCTCTACACATTATCTATCTTACACTTCTTCTCTTCACATTATCTATCTTACACTTCTTCTCTACACATTATCCATCTTACACTTCTTCTCTACACATTATCCATCTTACACTACTTCTCTACACATTATCCATCTGACACTTCTTCTCTACACATTATCCATCTTACAATTCTTCTCTACACATTATCCATCTTACACTTCTTCTCTACACATTATCTATCTTACACTACTTCTCTACACATTATCCATCTTACACTTCTTCTCTAAACATTATCCATCCTACACTTCTTCTCTAAACATTATCCATCTTACACTTCTTCTCTACACATTATCCATCTTACACTTCTTCTCTAAACATTATCCATCTTACACGTCTTCACTATACGTTATCCATCTTACACGTCTTCTCTATACTTCTTTAAACCCGATTTTTATGAATTAATAAAAAAGAATAATCCCTATTTAAGCCCAATTTTTTTCAATTTTCACTTTTTAATGTTCTTTTTAATCACCATGGTAATTGGGGTTTTTTAGAGAAAAATCATTGAAATCAAGAGTTCTTTACGTTCTAATAATGTACAGGGTGTCCCAAAAAACATGGGAATTCAGTGACGAATTGGATATCGTCTTTGTTATGAATTAGCATTGTAATACCTAATTTCAAAAGCCATAATATTATCATGTATGCTAGAGTTTATTTTATGAAAAGGGTAAAAGATTGTAAAGATGTGTCTATAATGTCTCCGCAAGATGAACAATGAAGACGGACAAGTTTACTCTGTTTGTATACTGCAATTTTCTTGTTTTACTAAGTACAACCGTATGTAGTCAAAACATAAACAAACAAAATGTGAACAAAGCAGACGAAACTCTTACAGATTACAGCTTTCTCAGTAGGTATTAATATACTAAAACAAAGAATTATTTAAAAAGACGATATCGAGTTTATTGGGACACCCGTACGTACACAGATTTGAGATTTGTCTTTAAATTGAGTCTTACCAAAACTTTAGCAAAATCTAGACATTTTTTATCTTTTAACCTTTCTTCCATAACACATTTCTACTCTCAAATGTTAAGAATTTAATTTAATTCTCAGATTTCATCAAATTTTAATTATTTCTTAACTTGATATTTTTAACACAAATAGAATAGTTTGAATTCTTAAATATTCAGTTTTAAACCAGAATACTAAGTTAAAGTGATTAATTCTAACTTGTAATATCTAGTTTTATTTAGGTTTTGATTCTAAACAAGTTTTTTAAAACTACTAGTTTACAAGCAAAAAAAGAATCTGTAAATTGGCAGCTTCTTTTTAATTTGTTTGTGTATCAGAGCTGTTTAAAAGCTTGGTAGAAGTCAAAATTAAAATAGAAAGTCGTCTTCATCAAAATCAAAGTATTTTCAAAATCTAATGTTTTATTCGTCAACCTCTGTTTCGCTACTTAGCGAATTCCCTAAAGACCTAATGAAATCTATAAGTACCGAGTGGTATTTCTCTGGATAGGATTGTAAGGCTTCCTTCTCTCAACGCTCTCCATAACAAAAGGATGATAATAAGGTTCCGAACGTTTATTTCTCTAAGCCTTCAATCTAAATAATCTTTTATAAGCCAACAGAAAAAGCATTGAGTGATAAATCATACAAATACAGCAATAAATCCACTCAGGCATTAAAAAACTGTGGCAAGGAACCCATACATTACATCATACAATATCAACCATAACCGAACATAAATAAACAATATTCATATAAATATAATCATAATTACCGCAGTGGTCCTAGAATTTTCACACGGTTTTAATAATCGACGAACATTACATGAAATACAATTATATACTGAAGTAGAATCTGCTCGCTCCTACGCAGAAAACTTGCGCATGCGTAGTCGGACTGAAAACAGCTTCTAAAACTAGTTCTTTACAATACGTTCTGTACAGATCCTCAGGGAGAACTCAGAGATTCGCAGGGGTATCACATAGACTTTATGAACGCAGCGTAGCTCGCGTAACAACCTCAATACAATATTTTTATTTTAGTTGTAATGATTTGGATGAAAAAACTTCTGATTCAGAGTTACAGGTTCCACAAGGTAATTTTTTTACACACAAAAACAACTTTTCCCAAAAGATATAAATGGATATATTTTATACAATTAAAGTGCTATATGAATGTGCAATATTTTGTTAAGAAAATCTGCGAAGAAACTTGCATTGCCGGTGTAAAATGTTACTTATTTGCCTCGGATCAGAAAAGAAACTTTTATGCCCTGGGTGGCCTCTTTTTAATCTATGGTGAACATATCCTGAAACCCATATATATATATTCCCAGCTGAGCTGGGGTAAAATTTTCACTATTTTCTTATTAAAATATCACCCCGGCTGAGTACACCTTTCAATATATTTGCGAAATTTTGGTATGAAGTTCCCGCATTCTTTTGAATGATCATCTTCCAGCATTAATATTCAGGATTTTCTTTAATTACTTTTTAAAAGTTTAAACTTTATATTAGATGTTATATAATTGACGTGCCATTTTTATGTATTTGTTTATTTTGATAGTCTTAACATTTGAATTGATACTTCTTTCTTTCCAGGGCATAAAATTATCTAAAACCCTACTGGTTGAAGGGGACTCGTAAAGTATTTTCGACAAAAACATTTCTTTTTCTCGAGGGTTCTCGACTTTTTGATGAGATTTTTTACCCTCGCTACGCTCTGGTTAAATATCTCATCAAAAAGTCTCTAACCCTCTCGAAAAAGATAAGTTTTTGGCTCAAATACTTTATACCTCGCCTACCTTCAACCAGTAGGGTTATGAATAGTTATTTATATCCAAGATCATATATTTGTAAATAATAATGCGGGATAAAAATGATCTCAAAATTTAATAAAAATTGTACTATTCACTAATTTATAGAAGTAATTAAATTCACTTTAATGGAAGCATAGTCTAGAAAAATGAATATTTCATGCATAATTATAGTAGTATAATTAAACAATAAAAGATCGTTTAGTTCATGTTGATCTTAAAAAACGCAAGCCGTCAGGACAAAAATAAAATTGAATTTAAAAAAAGTAAACTTTAAATCAAATCGTTCAAAGTTTACGAATTAGCATTGTTATCATTCAATATTTAATTTCAATAATTGAATTTGGTTTATTGTTTTCTACAAGCGTCTCTTACTGGAACAATAAGCTCAACAGATTTTAAAATTTGATTAAGAGAAATTACAGAAAAATAGAAAAATTAGAGCTTGATAAAAAGGGTTTAAAAGTAATTTTTAAAATAATAATCTTCCAGGAATGCTGACTCTAGGAGTTCTTCTTCCTCCGTCCTATCACGTGGATACTTGGGGACTAGTGGACCTAGGACAACTAGGACCAGCTCCAAGGTAGGGCTAGAGCTTACATGTAGGACTAATGGGTTCTAGGTAGGACTACAGGGTTCTATGTAGGACTACAGGTTTCTATGTAGGACTAGGGTTCTATATAGAACTTAGGTTCTATGTAGTACTAAGGTTCTAGATAGGACTATAGGGTTCTATGTAGGACTAGGGTTCTAGAAAGGACTATGGGTTTCTAGGTATGACTAGGGTTCTAGATAGGCCTATAGGGTTCTATGTAGGACTAGGGTTCTAGATAGGACTATAGGATTCTATGAAGGATTAGGGTTCTAGATATGACTATAGGGTTCTAAGTAGAACTAGGGTTCTAGATACGACTAAAGGGTTCTAAGTAGAACTAGGATTCTAGGTTGAACTAGGCTTACAGTTAGGACTAGGCTTACAGTTAGGACTAGGTATACAGAAAGGACTAGGGTTCCATGTAAAACTAGGGTTTAATTTATGTCTAGGGTTTCAGGTAGGACTACGGTTTCAGGCAGGACTACGGTTTCAGGCAGGACTGGGGTTCCATGAAGAACTAGGGTTTAATCTATGCCTAGGGTTAGGGGTTCCAGGTAGGACTAATGTTTCAGGTAGGACTAGGGTTCCAGGTAGAAGTAGAGTTCCATGTTGGACTAGGGTTTAATCTATGCCTAGGGTTTCAGGTAGGAATAAGGTTTTAGGAGGACTAGGATTCCAGATAGGATACGGTTCCATGGAGAACTAGCTTTCATTTAGGCCTAATGTAGCATGTAGGACTAGGTCTAATTAGGCCTATTGTTATAGACAGGACTAGATGTAATCCTTTCGGGATCAAAAAACTGAATGATAAGTTTTTTAATATTTTTAGTTTACACTCAGCCATCGAATGATTCTTATCAAATAATTCTTGATGATGGATTAGATGAAAACTGGTGAATGCTGATGTAAACATTAAATATTATCAATTTAGGGGGAAAATGTCAATCTTTAATGTATCGGTAAAATAACAAGATTGTTTTTTCAGTTGTTTTTATCTTTACACAGAACCTTTATATAATCATTAAGCCTGTTTGTGAAAGAGGAATTCAAAATAAGCATGATATTGTTTTAATTTGAGATCACAAAGATTGTATATAAGAGAAATGGTTGAACTACGTCTGCGCAGTTCATCTGCTCCTGGCTATTTATAAAATCCGGTCTAAGGTTTGGATAATTTCCATTCACATTCATAAGTTAGATAAGTTTGCTCTAGTTCGTTTTTTGACAGAAATATTTCTAGGTTTGGTTGGTTTGCTCCGTCAAGGACTATAAACTCAAGTCTAGAAGTTTTAGATCATTGGAGATCACTCCAGGCATTCGAGAGGGTTCAGGTAAAGGGTGTCAGAAAAAAAAATGAGAAATAAGTGACGAATTTTTCACCCACGAGGAATTAGCCTATCCGTGAACACAAAAATAATATTTTCTGCGCTTAAATAATTCGTCGTCTTTAGTTTCCAAAATGTGGTATTTTGTGTCTAGAAATCTAAATTGTCTGTAAATATATCAAACTTTCCAATCATTTAAAAAATACACAAGCGATCTAAAATTGTCGTCTCTTAATTTGAGTGAGTTTTGGGACTCCCTGTATTTATTAAACTTTTCTTCAAATATGTATTGCGCATTTATTTGTGAAAATAGAAATATCGGGTTCACACTTTTATAAACTAAATGCATTTCTCAATATTTAATAAACTTTTTCCTTGACATTTTTCCGTAATTTTTTATTTTCTTAAATTACTATTTTCATTAAAGGGACTGTGAGCGTAATTTCAAGTGGTTCTCCTTGCAAAGATGGCATTATTGTCGTTTTTCTAGGTTTTCATTCTGATAATTCCTATTTGTTTTCCTTCAGTTGAAATGTGCTGGTCACTTGTGTATAGAAATAATCCGCTTTCAACATTAGAAACCTTTGATATCTAATTCATAGTTGATCAGACAAAGCTTAAAAGTGTGCGTACCGTTGTGAATCGTGCAATTGCCATCTTTACATGGAGAACCAGTGGAAAATACGCTTACCGTCACACTAGAAATAAAAATTCTGTTGTATTGTAGTCATTGTAGAAATAAAAAGATGGATGAATTATAAATAATGATCGATTGGTGTTCCCAAGGCAACTTAATTCACGACAAAAGTTTATTGGAACACCCTGAAGTATCTTTTTTAATTGGGACACCCTGTAGTGTCTATTTTTGATTGGAAATCTCTGAAGTGTCTTTTTTTATTGTCACACTCTGTAGTATTTTTTTGATTGGGACACCCTGTAGTATCTATTTTTGATTGGGACACCCTGTAGTATCTATTTTTAATTGGGACACCCTGTAGTTTCTATCTTTAATTGGGACACTCTGTATTTTCTATTTTTAATTGGGACACCCTGTAGTATCTAACAGCAGTCAAGTATTAAATGGGGGGAAGTGTAGTTTAAAAAGAAGGGGAAATCTTTTTTTTGATATTTTTAATTAAAAACTAGCATCTTTATATTTTAGATGTTCCGACCTAGTAAAGAAGAGATGGAATATATAAACAGAAAACTACGTGGTCCTGATGGCAGGTTTGTTTATATTTAACTACAGGGTTACTCCGACCTAGTACAGAAGAGATGGACTATATAAACAGAAAACTACCTGGTCCTGATGGCAGGTTTGTTTATATTTAACTACAGGGTTACTCCGACCTAGTACAGAAGAGATGGACTATATAAACAGAAAACTGCGTGGTCCTGATGGCAGGTTTGTTTATATTTAACTACAGGGTTACTCCGACCTAGTACAGAAGAGATGGAATATATAAACAGAAAACTGCGTGGTCCTGATGGCAGGTTTGCTTATATTTAACTACAGGGTTACTCCGACCTAGTAAAGAAGAGATGGAATATACAGAGCGTCCCATATCATATTAGATTATCTCTAATCTTTAACGACAAAATAAACCCTTAATACTCGAAGAACTTATCATTTTCCGCAAGAAAATTCTTATTTAAGCCTTATGTTATTTTTCAAAATGATTTATTCGAATTAAATTTTCTTATTAGTCCCGAAAATCGCAATTTAGACCCGTTGACGGTCTAATATGATGTGGGACACCCAGTATAAACAGAAAACTGCGTGGTCCTGATGGCAGGTTTGTTTATATTTAACTACAGGGTTACTCCGACCTAGTAAAGAAGAGATGGAATATATAAACAGAAAACTGCGTGGTCCTGATGGCAGGTTTGTTTATATTTAACTACAGGGTTACTCCGACCTAGTAAAGAAGAGATGGAATATATAAACAGAAAATTACGTGGTCCTGATGGCAGGTTTGTTTATATTTAACTACAGGGTTACCCACAAAGGATGAGATTTAATGACGACCTAAAAGAAATTTAAAATATTTCAATCTTGAGTTTGAATTTGAGTTTGGGCTTTGAGAAGAAATGTTTAACGGAGAAACTGACTAATTTGATGAAGATTGCAGGATAGGGAACCGTTAATGTACAGGGTGTCCCAAAAAACATGGGAATTCAGTGACGAATTCGATATCGTCTTTGTTATGAATTAGCATTGTAATACCTAATTTCAAAAGCCATAATATTATTATGGCTGCTAGAGTTTATTTTATGAAAACTTTATGAAGACTTCAAAGATGAGTCTTCACAAGATGAACAGCGAAGACGGACAAGTTTACTGTTTTTGTATACTGCAATTTTCTTGTTTTACTGAGTACAATCGTATGCTGCAGTTAAAACATAAACAAACAAAATGTGAACAAAGCAGACGAAACTCTTACAGATTACAGCTTTCTCAGTAGGTATTACTATACTAAATCAAAAAATTATTTGAAAAGACGATATCGAATTCGTCACTGAATTCCCATGTTTATTGGGACACCCTGTAAGAACTAAGACTCGCTGAATATATCATGTAAAGTTGTCTCTAAATTATCATCTTTGTAAATAACCCTGATCTAAAGTTTATTTATGAGCTCTTATTCTAATTATTAATAAAAACTTAGCAAATCATTAAAAAACTTTTTAAATTTTGTGAAATGCACCTCTACTAGTTTAAATATATTCTTTTAAGCATCAAAATTATGATAACCATAAAGTTTTCTCAAATTATCTTTCCAAATTTCTTTTTTTTCAGAAAGAACCTGTCAAATCATTCGTTGGGATGTTTAGAAAGATGAAAATTTCCCTTTATGATAATTGAAGGACTGCAGTATGGTTTTGGTGAATTATATTGACGTACTAAGCCTAGGGGTGTCAGAAATGATTTTTTTTGCAGTTTTTTGAAAACGTCTAATAAACCTAAAAAAGTTTAATTTTGATAAAACTTTTTGTTCTGGATGATTNTTTTACCCTAAGAGAAAATGTATTTAAAACACGAAATAAAAATGATCGTTTTAAATGATCGTTTTTGATTAGTTTTTCCCATTTATTTTCTCATCATAAAAGTATTGCAAAGCTTCATAAAAGCTATCTTTTACAGAACATAATTTTGAAATATTCACAGTATTAAAACCCGAACCAAAAAAACATCATTCTAAAGCTGGAGTTTGCCGACCCTTTGTTTACATAGAGTTACATATTCGATTACCAACAATTAAATAAAAAAAAATAAAAAAGGAAAACCCATTTTTATTTCCTTTCCTGTCTTGCACATAACCATGGAATAATAATAGATTAGCCGTAATTTGAATGCATACATTTTTAGAGAGAAAAACAAGGATCCCGGACAACATTTGGAAGGGTAATGTTGTGAATAGGCAAATATTTTCTCATCTACTCTTGTATCGTTCTCGTTCTTGTTACTCTTTTGTTTCTGAAAAAGTTAAGTTTGAAAACCACTTGGTTGATGTGAATAATAGATCTAGCTATTTTATCAAAATTGATTTTTATAACAAAATTTTTACTATTTTTATTTTACCTAATGTCTGCCTCTTGTTAGCAACCTTGACCGGGTAAATATTTTTATTTTTAAAACTTATATGTTGATACAATATAATTCACCAAAACCATACTGCAGTCCTTCAATTATCATACAGGGAAATTTTCATCTTTCTAAACATCCCAACGAATGATTTGACAGGTTCTTTGTCCTGAGGAAGATAGTTTAAGACGAAATTTATTTCAGGTTTGCTTGTGAAACTCGATACTGTGAGAATGGAATTCATGAACCTCAAGCTTGTAGGAAAACAAGACACGGAGTAATCAAACCTTGTGCCGTTGTTCTTGCTAGTTTTCCAGGTCTACTATAAATGTGCTAGGATATACCTTACTAGATATCCAATGTCCGAATCTAATGAATTTGAGCCGCGTCTAAAATCCACCCAAAACTGGTTTCAATTGAGCGCCGGCTTAAATCTTTAAATATTGAATACAATTTTAAGTGAAACCAACCATTTTTGAGCAACGGCTTAAATTTAAGCCGCCGCTAAAATTCTTTAAATTCGGATACAGGTCTACTAAATATGTACTAGGATACACTTCACTAGATATCCAGGTTTGCTAAACATGTTCTAGGATACAACTTACTAGATATCCAGGTATACTAAATATGTACTAGGATACACCTTACTAGATATCCAGGTCTACTAAACATGTACTCGGATACACCTTACTAGATATCCAGGTATACTAAACATGTACTAGGATACACTTCACTAGATATCCAGGTATACTAAACATGTACTAGGATACACTTCACTAGATATCCAGGTTTACTAAATATGTACTAGGAAACACCTTACTAGATATCCAGGTACACTAAATATGTACTAGGATACACCTTACTAGATATCCAAGTATACTAAACATGTACTAGGATACACCTTACTAGATATCCAGGTATACTAAATATGTACTAGGATATACCTTACTAGATATCCAGGTATACTAAATATCATGTACTAGGATACACTTCACTAGATATCCAGGTATACTAAACATGTACTAGGATACACCTTACTAGATATCCAGGTATACTAAACATGTACTAGGATACACCTTACTAGATATCCAGGTATACTAAATATGTACTAGGATACACCTTACTAGATATCCAGGTATACTAAATATGTACTAGGATACACCTTACTAGATATCCAGGTAAACTAAATATGTACTAGGATACACCTTACTAGATATCCAGGTACACTAAATATGTACTAGGATACACCTTGCTAGATATCCAAGTATACTAAACATGTACTAGGATACACCTTACTAGATATCCAGGTATACTAAATATGTACTAGGATACACCTTACTTGATATCCATGTATACTAAACATGTACTAAGATACACCTCACTAGATATCCAAGTATATTAAACATGTACTAGGATACACCTTACTAGATATCCAGGTCTACTAAACATGTACTCGGATACACCGTACTAGATATCCAGGTATACTAAACATGTACTCGGATACACCTTACTAGATATCAAGGTATACTAAACTTTTACTAGGATACACCTTACTAGATATCCAGGTACAATAAACATGTACTAGGATACACCTTACTAGATATCCAGGTATACTAAACATGTACATGGATACACCTTACCAGATATCCAGGTATGCTAAACATTTACTAGGATACACCTTACTAGATTTCCAAGTATACTAAACATGTACTAGGATACACCTTACTAGATATCCAGGTATACTAAATATGTACTGGGATATACCTTACTTGATATCCAGGTATACTAAATATATACTAGGATACACTTCACTAGATATCCAGGTATACTAAACATGTACTAGGATACACCTTACTAGATATCCAGGTATACTAAACATGTACTAGGATACACCTTACTAGATATCCAGGTATACTAAACATGTACTAGGATACACCTTACTAGATATCCAGGTATACTAAATTTGTAATAGGATACACCTTACTAGATATCCAGGTAAACTAAACATGTATTAGGATACACTTCACTAGATATCCATGTCTATTAAACATGTACTAGGATACACTTCACTAGATATCCAGGTCTACTAAACATGTACTAGGATACACTTCACTAGATATCCAGGTCTACTAAACATGTATTAGGATACACCTTACTAGATATCCATCTATACTAAATATATACTAGGATACACTTCACTAGATATCCAGGTTTGCTGAATATGTACTAGGATATACTTTGTTACAAATTCATGTATACTAGATAAGCACAAGTATACAGGATAAACGTTGCTAATCCAGGTTTGCTGAATAGTACTATGATACCAGTTTTCAAAGTACACTATAACAACTTCAAGAGGATACAAGATATCTTGAAAGTAACCCTTGTGAACTGAATAGGACCATTTAAGATGATAAGATACAGCCAAGGGACCAAAAACCATTAAACTTTAAATAAAAGTAATTTTGAAAAAAATTTGACCATAATGATCATTGTCTTTCCTGAATCTGAACCTGAACATTAGAAAATAGGTTACTCTGAGTGTTCTTCATATATTCTCATATTGTTAATTAAATATAATGAAACATGTTACACGAGACGATTACATTTTTATTAATTTTTATATTTTTAGTTGACACATCACTCTTTAATACCTCCCTCATAGTTGAACAAATCAGGAAAAACCACAAATTAATTCTAAAATATTTTTTAATGTTTATATACAAGGACAATTACCGCGCACAGTAGTTTCACTCGTCCATTAGTGTCTGGTCCAATCAGGGATTACTCACATGCTGAGTGAGTACTCAGAACCAATAGAATTGAAAAGGTGGCAAGATCTACCTATCTATCTGTCTATTCAAATCTTATAATCCAATTAGATTCAATTAGGGACCACGATTAAATGGAATTATTTACTTTATATATCGAAACTACGGTGTAACAAAGAATGCTATTATATTTCTTTAGAGTGTTTAATGAAATTATGGCTAACATTTAACGCAACTTTTCTTCTTTCACATTTTACATTGTTTTATGAACATCTTAATTTTAACAATTTTTACAAATTTTATATTTAATCTTAAATATTAATCTTAAACTTTCATTCAGCCTTTATTATGAAAAAACATAAATTTTCGTGAAATTGCTTTATCTTTAATGGGAGTGTTCGCGAAAAATGAAAGGGGGTATAGGCTTAATGCGATAAAAAAGTGCTTTTGATCGCTACTAATCTTACTTTTATCTGTTGCGTCTATAAGGAGAAAATTGTTAAAGACGTCTCATACCGAATAACTTAGCGCCCATACAAATTCAGAAAATTGCAACGAACGACTTAGACCGTTAAAAATCAATTTAACTTCAAACAAATCATTCAGATATTACAACCTATAGTCATCGATTATCTTTCGCCACATTTGTATATAGTTTATATTTTATAATATTTTATTTTTTTAGAAAACGTTTTTACTGATTTCGAAAAATGTAAGTGGTCCGCGGCATTCTTAGATAGTTGCGCAAGCGACAAGAGAAATAATCAAGTTCAAAACAAATTAATTAAAAAATATTATAAAATATAAACTATATACAAATGTGGCGAAAGATAATCGATGACTATAAGTTGTTATATCTAAATGATTTGTTTGAAATTAAATTGATTTTTTTTACGGTCTAAGTGATATGTTGCAATTTTCTAAATTTGTATGGGCGCAAAGTTATGCGGTATCAGACGTCTTTAACAATTTTCTCCTTATAGACAAACAGATAGAAGTAGGATTAGTAGCGATCAAAAGCGCTTTTTATCGCATTAAGCCTATACCCCCTTTCATTTTTCGCGAACACTCCCTTTAAAGTTGTATCATATAACTAGTGTACATCACAAGCCTTTACTATCTTCGCTTGTACACTACGGACCCCAATGTCGCATATGTTTATCGTTCATTTTCAACAACATCAAATTTTGATGCACAAGGACTGGCAATTAAAAACGTGATCATAATAAGATAAATATTTTTGGTCTTTCTACGCTAAACTAGAAGATAGATCAACTTCTTTCAGATTTTATAATAATTTGACTTTGTCACTGACACGTTTTACTTAAAAGTTTATTAAACTGAATCGGCTCGATTAAACAATTTCTTTTCAAACTTGATAAAAAGGTTTCTTTGCAATAAACTATGTAAAAAAATTCTAAACTAAGCAGATTTTCTTACTTAACAGTTTTTTAAAGTAACCTTATTTGAAGAAGGGAAATGACCGCTTCTGAGCAATAATGTGTTAGATTTCTTTTTAACCTAAAAAGGTTTAAATTTTTAAATTTTCTAAATCTTGTTTCTAGCACAGAAATTCAAAACCAATTTTATAGAGAACCCACAATTGAAAATAAGCAACTTTAAAAGAAGAAATAAATGATATCTTATGCATTGTTGATAAGACAAAGTTTAGTATTATGAATCGGACTCTGATACTGTTAGTGTTATGAACCGTACTGTTATACTCTCAGTGTTATGAATTGGACTCTTATACTGTTAGTGTTATGAGTTGAACTCTCATACTGTTAGTGTTATGAATCGGACTCTTATACTGTTAGTGTTATGAATCGGACTCTTATACTGTTAGTGTTATGAATCGGGCTCTTATACTGTTAGTGTTATGAATCGGACTCTTATACTGTTAGTGTTATGAATTGGAATCATATACTGTTAGTGTTATGAATCGGACTCTTATACTGTTAGTGTTATGAATCGGACTCTTATACTGTTAGTGTTATGAATCGGACTCTTTTACTGTTAGTATTATGAATCGGACTCTTATACTGTTAGTGTTATGAATCGGACTCTTATACTGTTAGTGTTATGAATCGGACTCTATAAATAAAGTCATTTGAAATACGTCTACAGAGTACAGTCCCTTTACACTAAAGATCCTTGAATAGTTTGAATTTATTATTTGTGGTTTATGAGAGCAGAACGCTGAACCTATTGGTTAAAATATATTTCCTTGGTTCTCACCTGTCTAGTACTGTAGACTACCTAGAGAACAATTACAGGTTGGTTTTCAACATTTCAAACTAATCCATCCAATTCAGAATTCCGGAGAATCTCCAGAATTTTGAGGATGTTCTGAGCAAGGTTGTATAATATGTATATACAGTGAGAACCAGAAAACTGTGGATTAGGAAGATGGCATTATAAGTAATAGTAAAAACAATTTGATGTTGTTTAAAAACAAATTATTAAATCTCTTATATAGTGAAATGAATCTATTTACAATTCACAGTTGCTGTGTCTAATGTTCATTAGACTATTTAAGGTCTAAGTCCGAGCTTTAAAGTCGTCTTCCTATTCCAGAGTTTACTGCTTCTCTCTGCATGTAATATGTACATCATAAAACCTTGTTTTGGTCAAAATGTTTAAAAGATTTTTTTATCCAAACTAGATTTATTTATTTTCATGCATAGCATGCATTGATAATCCCAATTACAAAACATATTTCTTTTATTTTATCACTAAATCACTTGATCTCGATATCCGCACTGAGCTCTTTTGATTTTTCGGGAGATATAATATCGAGATCAAGCATTGTATTTTTTTGTTCTATGAAATTTTTCCTTTATCACTAACAAACTATTTGAATGCAGGTTTAATGGGTATTATGCAAGATGTAAAAGTTTTGAAAACACATTATTCTTCAAACTTTTAGCGGATAAAATGTTAAAACTTTATCGAAATCATTTAACATCTCTAAAAAATTGAGACAGTTTAAATTTTCAAAGAAAAGTATAATTTTGTTTAAAAGAAAATCTTTATACTTTTATACAATTTGATTAATACCTGAGGTTTATCTTCAGTAGAGGTTCTCAAGAGAAAATCTAACAGATTTAACATAACCGGTGCGCTAATTGTGGTGTTTATAAAGTTTTTTTTCATGCCTTATTTCTAAGTCCAAACATTCCTAAGTTGAGTATTTTCACTTATCATTAATCCTATTTCCCATCATTCAATGATTAATCCATTGGTCTATTTCTCTATGAGTCATTCCTAAGTCCCAATTGTTTGCGAATATTTCAGAAGTCCTTGCATTCATAAGCTCATATGGTAGGAATCCCGGTATTCCTAAATCCATGTGGTCTAGGAATCTCTGTTTTCCTAAATCCTTGTGTTCCTGAGCCCCTATGTTCTAGGAATCTCTGTTTTCCTAAGTCCCTGTATTCCTAAGTACCTATGGTCTAGGAACCTCTGTTTTCCTAAGTCCCTGTATTCCTAAGTACCTATGGTCTAGGAATCTCTGTTTTCCTAAGTCCCTGTATTCCTGAGTCCCTATGGTCCAGAAATCCCTCCTCTCCTCCTGATTAAAAGAACTGAGTGCCAATATCTTTTTACTCAATTTCCATTCTTTGAAAAAAATAAACTCACCAATCTTAGCACTCAGCAAAACTAAATCAACATCCCCCCCCCCCGACCAAGAAAAGGAAATTGTATTGCCGTAAAAAAGAAGGATGAAGGATGCTTCGCCTTTTTAATTTGGGATTTTTTGTATTGGATATCCAAATAGCCTATTGGTGTTCAGCGCGCGGCTCAACTTGGCATATCTTGTGGACAATTAGGCTATTTTTTCATTTCGTTCGTTCATCGTTCGTGAGCGAGCTATTTAGTTCGTTTTTAATCTTTAAAAAATTGGGTTCGTAGTCGTACGTTCTAAAAATTATCGTTCATTTATCATGTATTTCGTCCGTTTCTTACTGAACAATTTTTCAGTAAAATCGTTTGTTCAACAAAGTTGTTTGTTCAATAAAATGTTTGTTCAGCAAAAAAAACCCCATCTTTTTTCAAAGGTTTAATAAAAAATCGAGTTTTTTTGTTTGGTTGAAAAAATATTGGTTTTTTATTTCTCTAAACGATCCAAGTCGTTCGTCCATTGTTCTTTTTTTAACGAATAGTTTTGTTCGTTCAAGAAAAACGATGCCCATGAAGCAAAAAATACAACACTGCAGACAGCATTTACCTGTGAAAAAATCTTCAGCCAAAGTTTAACCAACAACGTGAACATCTCCGCTTAGCCTAGGAATCCTAGATTAAGCCTGAGATCCATCTCAAAAGTTTTATACTCCTGATTATTATTTTAATAATTTTAAACTCAATATACAACTCAACCTGAAATTGAACGCGAGATTGAAATCTTGAACGTTTTCATTCATAACTCCACTTATTGAAGAACAATTTGAGAAGAAGAAGAATGTTTTTAATTTCCAATATGTATTCGATCGGATCGTGTATTCTATATTTGTGCTTATAATCAAGAGGAGCTACGAGGTCACAAAGTCGTACAAGTAATATCGCATTAATTTGACCTTATCCTTTTGTCTAGTTTACATTTTATGTTATTTAACCCCAACAGTATATTGACTGGTTTTCAGAATCCAATCTGATGAACTTGTATCTTCCGGTCAACAATCCAGCTACCTACTTCTCTACCTACACCCTACCTCTCTTTCTACTCGGTATATATTCAACCAGGTATAAACAAGGAAACAGCTTGAAGGTCGTCTTTAAATTTGAAAATAATTTGCGGCATTTATTCTTAAACCTACTTTCAAGTCACTGTACAATACACATTTCAAGTGCCGGGCCGAATTTCAACTAGCAGAGTAAGATGTACAGTACAATTACAGGCAATATGAGGCAAAACGGGACGGTACGCCAAATGAATACAGGCAATAAGAGGCAAAACGGGACAGTACGCCAAATGAATACAGGCAATAAGAGGCAAAACGGGACTGTACGCCAAATGAATACAGGCAATATGAGGCAAAACGGGACGGTACGCCAAATGAATACAGGCAATAAGAGGCAAAACGGGACAGTACGCCAAATGAATACAGGCAATAAGAGGCAAAACGGGACAGTACGCCAAATGAATAACTCCCTCCTACTGACATTAATGTAAAGTATAGGTTTTGAAACAATCATCATTGTTAATTTTAAAAGCACAAAAGGGCAGACCACATTTTGGAAATGTAAGGCTACAGGCCTATAGTTTGGGATTAAAAATTCAAGAATTCTACTTCTAAAATTATGAATGAATGCTGTAAGTATGTCAAAGATAGACGATGATCTTCAAAGTATCTCTCAACTGTCACTTGACACCCAGTACATCAGCTTCACTATCTTGTATCTACAGGGTGTCCCAAAAAACATGGGAATTCAGTGGCGAATTCGATATCGTCTTTGTTATGAATTAGCATTGTAATACCTAATTTCAAAAACCATAATATTGTTATGTCTGCTAGAGTTTATTTTATAAAAAGGGTAAAAGACTGTAAAGATGTGTCTATAATGTCTCCGCAAGATGAACAGTGAAGACGGACAAGTTTACTCTGTTTGTATACTGCAATTTTCTTGTTTTAACTAATACAACCGTATGCAGTCAAAACATAAACAAACAAAATGTGAACATAGCAGACGAAACTCTTACAGATTACAGCTTTCTCAGTAGGTATCGCTATACTAAATCAAAGAATTATTTAAAAAGACGATATCGAATTTGTCACTGAATTCCCATGTTTATTGGGACACCCTGTAACTAGCTCTATCTTTCTAAAAGTAAAGCTCTTGGACCTTAATCAACTTTATAACTAGTTTGATTTCCTACCAACCTTTTCCCTCCTCCACCTTCCTCACATATTTCATAAATATATCCTTTATTGAGTTTCACATGAAAGATATTGGATTTTAAAATAAAAAGTGACAGTATTTTATTTCTTCCTTTTTTAGAGAGGCTTCAGCAAAATATATTAAATAACGCTTTTAGGACACTTCACGCCAACCTACTATTTCAATTATTAATTGTGGCTCTATCTCTGAGCATCTTCTCTTTGCATACAAAATATGATCTAAAAACGAAAAAAGTTCCCAGATTTAATAATATTTTTTGTTGATTTTCAAAAAATTTTGAATAACAACAACTTTTTGTAATTCTGAGCATCCAAAAGCCTTCCCTGGGGTCTTACGTGACTGTGAGGTCCCACTCAAACGATCGGTTTACACGGCTTGACGTTTATTGGATATATACAGACAGACAAACATACAAGCAAAGTATATATCAAGATTGTATTTAGTTAGTTTGAGAATTGAGAAATTTGACCCTAGCCTTAAACTCTAATTTTCTAATCTTCATATCTTTCCACCCTAAGACGTCGTAGACCTTTGATATTTCAAGCTATAAATCATGCTAACTCCAATATTCAAAGGGTTAAATATCAGATGTTTACACCATCAGGTTACTAAGATAAACCTTGAATTATCTTGAAAAGTTAGAGTAGTTTCTTCACATTTTTTAAAAATCTAAAAAATGTGAACTGTTTTTTTCTCTCCCTGTCTACTAAAATCTAAAATAAACAAAATGAAAATAAAATATTTATTTTTTTATTTTTTCAGATTCAGTTCCCTTCATGTACTGACCCGTTGTACATGAGAAGTAAGACGGCAGATTGCATGTACGCTCCGAAAAGGTACAGTATATATGATGTATGATTATTATCCAATCTTGAATTGCGTTTACATTTTACATACAGGGTTATTCAAAAAGGATGAGACTTTAGAGACGACTGTGCGGAATTTAAACCGTCTGTTTCCATTCAATTATGGCCGGTTCTATGCAATTGTAAACGTGTTTCTTTTTTTGAAATCATAAAAAGGCCACAAAAGACAATACTCTATACAGAAGACTTAGAATCGTTATATTTAAAGAGTTTCAGGTCGTCTTCACAGTCTCATCCTTTATCTTCAATAAATGTTGAAACTTTGGATCGTGAAAGTTTTCTAAATTTGAATATTTGATGTTTTTGAAGCTGGATATTTTCATGTAAATTCTTCTTCAGAGTTCAGGTTGAATACTAAATAGATCTGTTTTCCACGGGAAATCAAAACTTGACAGAACGGGAAAATTTTTAGCAAGATTGTTCAACAAAAAAGGTGTTTGATAAACTATAATTAAGCTATCAATATATTATTCCTTCTTGTTTTAAAGGGAGTGTTAGCGTAATATGCAAGGGGGTACAGGCTACTCACGAGTTTAATTCGATATAATTTGCTACTAATTTTACATCTATCTGTTGAATTTATAAGGAAAAAATTGTTTAAACGACTCATACCAAAGAGCGTAGGACCTTTACAAATTATTGGGATATTCGGCCGAGAAAACATCCCATAAATCAATTTGAAATGATTCAAAGATCAAGTCCGATGACTTTAATTAGACTTTTTAGGAAAAGGGGATTATGAACATATTTAAAATTCCAAGAATTTTAAATATGTTCTGAGATGAGATTTTAAAAGCTTAAACCCGACTAAAACCCAAACTCGGGCTTATATAGAACCCAAGTCAGGATTGGTTCTGATTCGACCAATGACAGACTGTTTTGCAAGCTTTCTCTCTGTAGCAGACATGATGCCGTCAGATCAGCTGTGTGACAAGGAACCGTAAATTTCGAAAGTTCAAACTTTATATAGATACATCATTTTCATAGTGTGTTTATTTTACATAATTAATAAAATTTTACACCACAAATAATTCCCGAGATTTTAAATGAACAAATATAAAAGATTTTAAAAAATTTACGATCATCATCTGCTGAAGACTCGAACCTTAAAGAGAGAAAAACCCAAGATGGATGGTTCTTACTAAACTCAATGCCATCCAAAACCCAAGTCTTTACTTGAGCTTTACTTGGGTCTAAGCAGACGCAAAGACCGGGTTTTACTCGGGTTTAAGCTTTTAAAATCTCATTTCTGCACTGGAGAGAATTTTTGGAATTTTTAGGAACAATGTATGATGAATCCTCGAAAAAATATATTTTCTTATATCAATACCATGTTAAAAATACCTAGAAGCCTTAAGAATAATTTTTTTTATATTCAAAATTTGACGATGTTTGTCTACTTAACTTGGTAAATTATTTTTATATTCTAACATGATCCAACGTAAAATTCTAACGTGGTCTGGTATAAAATTCTGTGAATATTCTGACATGGTCTGTCATAAAATTCTGTAAATATTCTGACATGGTCTGTTATAAAATTCTGTAAATATTCTGACAGGGTCTGGTATATAAATTCTGTAAATATTCTGTTATAAAATTCTGTGAATATTCTGACAGGGTCTGGTATATAAATTCTGTAAATATTCTGTTATAAAATTCTGTGAATATTCTGACATGGTCTGATATAAAATTCTGTGAATATTCTGACATGGTCTGGTATAAAGTTCTGTGAATATTCTGACATGGTTTGGTATAAAATTCTGTGAATATTCTGACATGGTTTGGTATAAAATTCTCTGAAGATTCTGACATGGTCTGGTATAAAGTTCTGTAAATATTCTGACATGGTTTGGTATAAAATTCTCTGAAGATTCTGACATGGTCTGGTATAAAGTTCTGTAAATATTCTGACATGGTTTGGTATAAAATGCAGTAAATATTCTGAGATTGTCTGGTATAAAATCTTCAACGTGAGATTAATATTTAGACACATTCTTTGAATCTTGGTTTTAGAAATTTTGCATTAAATAGTGATACATTTCATAAACTTTTCTCCACATTGCACTAAAAACTCCGGTTCATTTGAAGTTCTAGACAAGAGAAAGTTGTACAGTACACTTACAGAATAGGACAGTACACTTACAGAATAGGACAGTACACTTACAGAATAGGACAGTACACTTACAGAATAGGACAGTACACAGCATGAATCATCCTTCTATAGGGTTGGTCGATCTAACTGTTTGACAGAAATTTGAAAAAGTTGACAATTTAACGCCTTGGCCAAGTGAGATAAAACCTTTAGCATTAATCTGTAGCTTAGAGTTAAAATTATATCTTGATTTTTAAGGAAGAACTAGATTTTTATCTTAATAAAATATTTATTAAAATTAAACATCTGACAAGATACAAAAAAAAATTAAAGACCTCATTTTAGGGAAAATTAATATTAAAAAAACAAAGATGATCTAAGGTCATTTTTTAACCATGTGAATAGGAATACTCTGTTCTAGAATTGAATCAAAAATGTTAATTAAAATTAATTAATGATTAAGGATGGCTAAAGTAATCTGGAAACCAGTTCAGAACAGTGCTCCTGAGATATTCTCATTCTTAGAGAGCTTCACTGTATCATACTCAGAGTACATAGATCTACTTAGTGATTATAACAAGGTTAGTTCAGTACTACAGTACAGTACAGTACAGTACAGAACAGTACAGTACAGTACTACAGTACAGTACAGTACAGTATTGCTAATATTATAACAATCTACTATACAGGCCTATATGATGAAGAAGGATGAAGTAAGCTTGAATAAGATTGCCTGTACCTGGATGCTCAAACAAACTTCAACTATTTACAAGGTTTGAGGAATATTCATAATCATTTTAAAATTCGTTTTTAATTTTATTTTAAAAGATAATCCACCTTTATCCTCAGACTTCAGAAAATTGGGACTTTTTTACAAAAGTTTATATTTCCAGGTTTTTTTTCCAGAAACTTTTTTTCCTATTACTTTCTTACATATACTCCTGGGGGATAACATAGGCTAAATTCTAAATTTTTAAAAAGGGTTTTTAAATTCCATGGGCTACGCCGGGCACTTCAGCAAGTTTTAAGATTTTTCAGATAATTTAATTTTTTTCAATTTGTAAACAGTATATATAGCGGAGTCAGCAAATATATCAATACAGATTCACTTACTGACGTGGTGATATAGTACAAATTCAGTTCCTGATAATTCATTGGTGTACACACTGACCAATCTTTATTATGTAGCATTTCAGTACCGGATACAGTATATTCAAATATATTTCAGTTCCGGATACAGTATATTCAAATATATTTCAGTTCCGGATACAGTATTTTTAAATATATTTCAGTTCCGGATACGGTATTTTCAAATATATTTCAGTTCCGGATACAGTATTTTCAAATATATTTCAGTACCGGATACAGTGTTTTCAAATATATTTCAGTTCCGGATACAGTATGTTCAAATATATTTCAGTTCCGGATACAGTATTTTCAAATATATTTCAGTTCCTAATGCAGTATTTACAAATATATTTTAGTTCTGGATACAGTATTTTCAAATATATTTCAGTACCGGATACAGTATGTTCAAATATATTTCAGTACCGGATGCAGTATTTTCAAATATATTTCAGTACCGGATACAGTATATTCAAATATATTTCAGTTCCGGATACAGTATTTACAAATATATTTCAGTTCCGGATACAGTATGTTCAAATATATTTTAGTACCGGATACAGTATTTACAAATATATTTCAGTTCCGGATACAGTATTTTCAAATATATTTCAGTAGCGGATACAGTATGTTCAAATATATTTCAGTACCGGATACAGTATTTTCAAATTTATTTCAGTTCCGGATACAGTATGTTCAAATATGTTTCAGCCTCCGTATTATATTACAGTTTCAGTACTGATAAAAGTGTGTAAACATGATTCTGTAAACTTGCAGTACGTTGTACTTTTAAATGATTCAATGTTTAAACTTAGTATTCATTGAAACTGCGTTTCAAACGAATACTTAACATGATTAGCTTAAATCATGTGACATTCTTAAATTACGCTATAAAACATGGGCAGATTAACTGAAATAGATAGATTAACTGTGTTATATCTATTCTCTTTAATACTTTAAATAGTTATATGTTAAACTTTAACTATGCGATAAATACGTAATACGATGGTATTGATCATGTGATATAGATAACATGGTAGGATTTGAATTACGTCAATTTCTGTTAATTCTGTTAATTTTCTACCATAATCTATTGAATAAAGTTAGTTGATTGAGACTCTGCTTTGATTACAGTATTAGAAGTAGTCTGTGTTCTTGTTGAAACATACAAGTGTAGATCTTGCTAATTGTTTTAGTATTAATTGATATAGCTTGCTTGGGTTCTCGTTGAAACGAACGAGCAAAGATTGTATCTAGATAATTGGTATAGACCGATACGGCTTGTGTACAAGCCTGAGATTTAGTCTTATTGGACACTTGTGTCCCTGTGTGGCATTTAAAGCCGGTCCTGGTTTATTGTGCTAACTGATGGGCCTGGAATCTGGATAGATACGTTTTGAGTAAATTGTTATGGAGTAGGTATTTGCTACATGCTGACTACGGTATCTCAAAATTATTATTCTCTTAACTTTTCCGTGAGAAGTGGAGAACTGTTGCTAAAAATATTAAATTTTATTTCAATAACCGACTTTAATTGTTTGAATCGGTTCTTTCAAAAGGTTAATATAATACCTTACTTTACTTTTCAATAAAAAAAATACTAAGAACTAAATTGTTTCAAATTTTCAACAAAGTTAAGATTCTTTTTCTCTTCCTCGGAAAATTTATTAAAGATTTTGAACCCGTTATGGGATTCTTAGACTACTATAACTGACAATTTAAACTCTCATAAATTCTCCCAGCTTCATATATTTTATTATACATCATAAACTTATAATTACTTGTTAAATAAAAACAGTTTTTTATCTTAACTTTCAAACCTTTAACACGACGTAAGGTGGTACTTAAATAATATATAATATCTATGTACGTTGTACAAGGTAGAAGAGCTACTTTACCCTGATAAATAAATATATAATATCTATGTACAGGGTAGGCTAGATACTGTACCCTGATAAATGAATATAAAATATCTATGTACAGGGTAGGTGAGCTACTGTACCCTGGTACACGAATATATAATATCTATGTACAGGGTAGGCTAGCTACTGTACCCTGGTACACGAATATATAACATCTATATACAGGGTAGGCTAGCTACTGTACCCTGGTACATGAATATATAATATCTATGTACAGGGTAGGCGAGCTACTGTACCCTGGTACATGAATATATAATACCTATGTACAGCCACTGTACCCTGGTACATGAATTTATAATATATATGTACACTGTACAGGGTAGACGAGCTACTGTTCCCCGGTACGTGAATTTATAATATCTATGTACACTGTACAAGGTATACGAGCTACTGTACCCTGGTACATGAATTTATAATATCTATGCACACTGTATATGGTAGGCGAGCTACTGTACCCTGGTACATGAATTTATAATATCTATGTACACTGTACAGGGTAGGCGAGCTACTGTACCCTGGTACATGAATTTATAATATCTATGTACACTGTGGTAGGCGAGCTACTGTACCCTGGTACATGAATTTATAATATCTATGTACACTGTACAGGGTAGACGATCTACTGTACCCTGGTACATGAGTTTATAATATCTATGTACACTGTGCAGGGTAGGCGAGCTACTGTACCCTGGTACATGAATATATAATATCTTTGTACACTGTACAGGGTAGACGAGCTACTGTACCCTGGTACACAAATATATAATATCTATGTACAGGGTAGACGAGCTACTGTACCCTGGTACATGAATATATAATATCTATGTACACAGTACAGGGTAGACGAGCTACTGTACCCTGGTACACGAATATATAACATATATGTACAGGGTAGACGAGCTACTGTATCCTGGTACATGAATATATAATATCTATGTACACTGTACAGGGTAGACGAGCTACTGTACCCTGGTACATGAATATATAATATCTATGTACACTGTACAGGGTAGACGAACTTCTGTACCATGGTGCATGAATATATAATATCTATGTACACTGTACAGGGTAGGCGAGCTACTGTACCCTGGTACATGAATTTATAATATCTATGTACAGGGTAAGCAAGCTACTGTACCCTGGTACACGAATATATAATATCTATGTACAGGGTAGGCGAGCTACTGTACCCTGGTACACGAATATATAATATATATGTACACTGTACAGGGTAGAAGAGCTACTGTACCCTGGTACATGAAGTGGAGCGGGGATATGAACCAGAAAACTAAGATCTATATTGGAGGAATATTTCCTAACACCGGAACCAAATATGTCGCTCCAGAGTTGGCTCCAGGTAAAATTAGATATTTTAAAAATGAATTCAATAATTTTGTAATGGAAATGGGGGGGGTAATATTTGTCAAATAACAAAGCAATTGAAATCTTATATTGCTTTAATCATATCTTCTCTTATTGACGAGCTGTTCAGAAGAGCTGTTTTGAATTTCAAATAAGTAGCCGGATACATTTACTTTTCTCATTCAATTGTGCATAAAATCAAAACTAGAGAAACTACGAGGTGAACAAGTTGTTTCATTAATGTTGCATAAAGGAATTGAGTCTTTGTAACAAAATCAAATATTTAAACCCCAATATCTGTAGAACTCGATGTTGTAAACCTTTGATATTTCAAACTCAGATTAATTGATTTAACAGAATTCATAGTTTGAAATATCTAAGGTCTGCAACATTTGGTTTCACAGATATAGTGATTAGAAAATCAGAGTGGCAAAGACTCAATTCCTTTGGACATCTTCTATCTACTTGAGTGTGCAGAGTGCGCATAATAAACTTTAGCACTGCAGACCATCGTAATGAAATTGTAAAGATTTTCTTTATTTTATATTTGTTTCAGTTGCAAGACTAGCGGTGAATCATATAAACCAGAACAGTAGTATTCTTCATAAGCATGAATTACAACTCAATATTCAGGTCAGACATTTTAATAATTTAAAGGGGCTGTCATTGTTAGAGGCAATGCACTGATCAAAATGTAAAATATATCGACATTTTCCTAGTATGAAAAAGTGTTTAATCCTGACAATTACATCCATTGTTTTTGCGACCGAAATTAGCCACTAATATCTATATATAAATTTGGCTTGTCTGTCTGTTTGTTTGTATCCAATAAACGTCAAAACGGCTGAACCGATCGGGCCAAAATTTTTTGTGGGACATCACATGATCACAGGGATGGTTTATGAATGATAAAAATTTTTAAAAAATGTTTTTTAAAGGTTTTTAATTTTGTAAAAAATTTAAATTCTGAAAAATCCGCAATTTTTTTTTAAATCCGCAAAAAATTTTTCTTCTTTGTTTTAAATGTAAACAAAAAGAACATGTTCAGAATTTAAATAGAAGATGGGCGCGAAGCGCCCTAAAATCCTAGTCTATATATACTTTGCTTAATTGTCTGTTTGCTTGTTTGTTTGTATCCAATAAATGTCAAAACGGCTAAACCGATCGGGCCCAAATTTGTTGTGGGACCTCACCTAACCCTAGGGAAGGTTTATGGATGATCGAATTTCCAAAAATTTGCCTATAACAAAATTCGATTTTTAAAAATTTTGAAAATCCACGAAATTTTTACCACAAAGAGAAATTTCTTTTCAAAAAATGTCACGTTTTGATTTATCCCTACACTTTTTTAATCTTCAGCTATATTTTTAAGTCTGTGGCCTCTGTAGGATATTGGCGAAAAAATTGATTTATTTAAAGAATAACGTTTTTAATTGAGCAAAGGCCTTTAGGGAGTCCAAAAGTGATTGAAAGGCTGAGATTTTTGTTTCTAAACTGGTTCTGTTTGTGTTTTGTCACTTATTATGGCGGAGTATCTAAACTGGTTCTGTTTGTGTTTTGTCACTTATTATGGCGGAATATCTAAACTGGTTCTGTTTGTGTTTTGTCACTTTTTATGGCGGAGTATCTAAACTGGTTCTGTTTGTGTTTTGTCACTTATTATGGCGGAGTATCTAAATTGGTTTTGTTTTTTTTTGTTTGTTCTCTATATCTAAACTGTTTGTTTTTTTGTGCTTAAACTTAGTTATGATTATATTTCTAAGCTAGATTTGTGTAAATGTTAAATCTATATTTATGATTGTGTTTCTAAACTGGTTTTGTTTGTTTTTGTCTATGTATTAAAAGTGTTTCTAAACTAGTTTGTTTGTGTACAGGCTATATTTATGACTGTGTTTCTATAATGATTTTATTTGTGTTTAGTTTAAGTTCATTATTGTGTTTTTAGACTGATTTTATTTGTGTTTAGTTTAAGTTCATGATTGTGCTTTTAGACTGATTTTATTAGTGTTTAGTTTATGTTCATTATTGTGTTTCTAGACTGATTTTGTTTGTGTTTAGTTTATGTTCATTATTGTGTTTCTAGACTGATTTTATTTGTGTTTAGTTTATGTTCATTATTGTGTTTCTAGACTGATTTTATTTGTGTTTAGTTTATGTTCATTATTGTGTTTCTAGACTGATTTTATTTGTGCTTAGTTTATGTTCATTAATGTGTTTCTAGACTTATTTTATTTGTGTTTAGTTTATGTTCATTATTGTATTTCTAGACTGATTTTATTTGTGTTTAGTTTATGTTCATTATTGTTTTACCTGACTTGTTTTGTTTGTTTAGATATTACAACCTAAAGTTATTGATTATTTTTCGACGCATTTCTATATTGTTGATATTTCATAATATTTGTTATTTGCTTTGTATACAATGCACTTAAAACGCTAGGTGTCTCTGTCACATGTAATCATTCAAAGCATCGAGAGCTGAGACATCTGGCACTCAACTATGTCGGCGTATAAGTGCATTGTATACAAAACAAATAAAAAATATTATGAAATATTAACTCTTCATGAATGCGTCAAAAAACAATCGATGACTTTAGGTTGTAATATCTGAATGATTTATTTGAAATTAAATTGTTTTTTTACGATCCTGGTCGTATATTGCAACTTTCTGAGTTTGTATGGATGTTACGTTCTTTAGTATAAGTCGTCAAAAGCGATTATTTTTCGCCGCAAGCCTATTCCCCCTTTTATTTTTCGCGAACACTATTTTTAAATCTTCATAATGACACTGGTTTTGTTTGTATTTAGTCTTTATCTATTTGTGTTTCTAACCATATCTCCTGTATTATATATAGGATGGTCAATGTGAAGCTGATGTGGTGATGAAGAGGTTTATAGATATACTCAAAACTAAAGATCAATCAAGATTCAGGGCTACTGTTGGTATGCTAGGTCAGTAACCCTTTATATACAGGGTGACCCACAAATGGTTGCCAGAGACATGTCGGTTTTAAAATAACGCTCAACATAAAAAAATGGTTTTTCCTCAATGTTTACCGCGCAAAAAAGTTGATTAAAAAGAAGAGAAAAAATAGAAATAAAAAATCATTATCCTAATTTTAGTTTATAACAGATCATTTTACGGTGATTCAATAATCAGTAATTTATTAGCCGGGGGTTCATTTTGCTGAATGAATGTTTTTTTTTCTTATTTATACTTTCTATGGGATTTGTATTTGATTTGAATTTTTAAGTATTCATAGTCTTAATTACATTTCATTTGATGAAATTCGAATATTAGAAGATGAAGCTAGTTAGGCGTGATTGGTCGAATCACCCTCGACATTTTGTTTTGGCCAGTTGGGTGTGATTTGTTGAATCACCCTGGACATATAAAGCTCTAGCTAGTTGGGTGTGATTTGTTGAATCACCCTGGACATATGAAGCTCTAGCTGGTTGGGTGAGATTTGTTGAATCACCCCGGACATATTAAGCTCTAGCTTGTTTGGCGTGGTTTGTTGAATCACCCTGGACAATTGAAGTTCAAGCTAGTTGGGTGTGATTTGTTGAATCACCCTGGACATATGAAGCTCTAGCTAGATGGGTGTGGTTTGTTGAATCACCCTGGACATATTAAGCTCTAGCTTGTTTGGCGAAGGTTTGTTGAATCACCCTGGACATATAAAGCTCTAACTAGTTGGGCGTGATTTGTCGAATCACCCTGGACATATGAAGTTCTTGTTTGTTGGGCGTGATTTGTTGAATCACCCTTGACCATAGAGAATAGAATATATAGAGAGGAATTTAATGGAAAAAAGTGTAAAACGGCTATTTTGTTGTACTGTTTCCATACTGCATGTGTACTTCACATATTTATGCTACATAACCTGTTGGGCCCTGGAATATCATTATATAGAAAATCTAAAATTATTGTTTAAAGAAAACCAAATTGACCAATGATCATTTCACGTAGACTCTATGCCTTCCACTTTACAAACGATGATTTTCCGTTATAACTATAAATCAAATGATGTTTTTATTCACCTAATTCATTATAAAGTTTATTTAACAGTTTAAAAAATTCGAAATTGAAATGGATATTCTAGGGAACATACTGTATTAATGTACTCTACTGCATATAATTTGTGAACATTTACATGATTTGTACACTTTGAACTCCCTTTCAGGCTGAAAGGGATTGAAAAAATTCATACCGAGAGATTCTTTTAATTCCTCTCTATATATTGAATTCTCTATGCCCTGGACATATGAAGCTCTAGCTGGTTGTGGTGTGATTTGTTGAATCACCCTGGACATATGAAACTCTAGCTGGTTGTGGTGTGATTTGTTGAATCACCCTGGATCTACACAATTGATAGATTGTGACATTAACCTGTCAGGATTCTACACAAAGAAGGATAAAATACTTTCAGGAACAAAAACCACAGAAAGGTTAGACATAAGACACTAGAAACTTTGAAATATAAGAAAAGTAAGAAAAGTAAGACATGGGAATACAAATTAGACAGTTTGAAATGTTGGAAACGTTAGATATTAGACTTTTTTAATGTTAGAAAATAGACATTTAGACATTTTAAAATGTGAGAAAAGTACGACATTTTGTAATGTTAGAAAAGTTAGACATTAGAAAATTTTAAATGATAGAAGATTTAGACATTAGACATTTTGAATTTTTTAATAATAAAGATAAAAAAGCTTATCAAAGAGATAAAATGAAAGATTAAGATAAGTAAAGAGATTAAAATATAAAAAATGACAGGCCGGGCCGCGCCATCTAAGTTAAAACATAGCCAGCATAGGAGGATCGGGACAGTACTTACCGCGCGTCACAAAGGCCGGTACAAGGGGTTGGTCAAGTTCGAATTTAAATTGACCCTAGTTCACTGTGAATAAACAATAATAATATATTGTAGGTCCTGCCTGTTCTGACACTGTTGAACCGATTGCTGGAGTTTCTAAACATTTTAGAACAGTGGTTATCTCCTACAGCGCTGAAGGAATACAATTCAAAACTATAAAATTAAAACGCAAAACATATTTAACCAAGCGATGTTATCGAAGGATACTCTTTAAAGTCATTAATAGCATTTTTTATGTCTTAAAGACAATTTTATTATAGATTTCATTTACACTTTAGTCCCTTTCCTTATCTGTTTTTTTCACTCACAAATCAAATTCCAAATTTGATTTATTTCTAAATATGAAGATAGAGTTGATTTTATTTTTATCTTTCATTGGATATCCGTAAAGGTGTGCACGATGAGTTATATTTTGATTTCAATATTTCAATATTTCAATATTGCAATGCCCAAACAGCTAAAAATTAACAATTCGTTAATGGTTTCATTGCAGACTTATTATAAACTTGTTAATGGTATAATTTTTCTTTTATGATGTTCGTAAAATATTGGCCATATTTTTTGTTTATTTAAACAACATAAACGACTGGGAATTCTTGTATTGTGTATTTCGAATTCAATGCGCATTGATCTCTATCTTTTGTTAATCTGCAGATTAATTTAATCTTTATCTGATATGCTGAATGGTAATCCTATACCTAAAGGAATAACTGAAATGAAGAGATTAAGCATTGATCCTCAAATTCAAAGTGTCCAGAGCAGATATCGAGATCAAGTGATCGAGTTAATGAGTATCCAATACAAAAATTCCCAGACAAAAATGTTGGCATCATAAACCTTCGACTTCAACGCTCAGACTGTTTATTTTCGCCTCGACGGCTTAATTTTTTAGATTTTAATTGCGTCAGTATTTCCATTAATGATAAAAAAATTCTTATTGGTGGGATTCACGACTTTATACATCTAAATTTTAGACAGTGGAAACCAAGCTCGGTATCTGAAGCCAAGTCCCAAAAGTTCAAAATTTGCATAATCCGAACCAGTACAAGGATTGCCTGATTTAGCGTTTAATTAATATTGCCAGTATGTCTGTATGCTGTATCCAGTATATGGTTACCCAACGCGTTTTAAGCAACCGAATTAGGCGGGCGTAACTTTAGTCCAGTGCTATCTCATTTAAAAATTTCACCCTCTGGATACTTTTTTTTTGCGCTTTTTTCATCATGGTTTAGTCGTTCTCCAGCACTAGCTGTAGGATTCAAGAAGATTTAGCAGAAAAAAATATTGGATGAAGGACGAAGGTCGAGTATGATTTATTGGAACTATATCATTCGATCAAATAATAGGATTTAAAGGGACTGTGGTTGAAATTTCATTTGATCTTTCATTTTAAAAGGGTCATAATCTCATTCTCAACTTTGTACCTGTTAAACAATTTCATGATCATTATTATGGAAAATATAATCGTTTTTCTAGTTTGTAAAGTTTGTGAATTTCCTCCTTTTATAGAAAACCTACGATTAAAAATTAAAAACTTTCAAAGATCTGGAGATTGATATTGTTGATTAGGCAAAGCTTTGTGAATTTGACATGGTACTCTTTAGGTTGTCAGTCACTTAAAATTTCACCAATTCACAAAGAAGTGAGTCGGGGCCGACTTTAAAGTGTTGTCGGGCTGGGTAGCCGTGCTGTACCACAACTAGGATTTTAAAGATGTATTTTGTAGAACTTCTTAGTAATTATACACCGTACAAACGCCTTATAGGTCTTAAAATAATTCTTAAAAAAATTATCACAAAACTGCATTCTCAGCTCAACTACCATTACTAGTCAGACACTCCCTTTAAACATTTTTGCCGACCTGAACACGAGACTTCCAATATTGTAAAGAACTAACTTCTTATGTTGGTTCTGAAGGCCTTGTTATCGGATGAACATAAAACTTTTTATTCGAATCTGTTTTATGCTGCAGTATGCTCTCTAATTCAGAGGATAAACTAAATTATCGTTGATGAATATGAAGATAATATAGCATCTGGGGAATTGAAAGAATTACCTACGATCTCGTGCAGGGACTTTAGCAAATGTAAAAAGTTAAACATTCTGAAGGTATTGGTGTTTTGTGACGAGTTTGGTGTACTTGTGATTTGGTCATCTTCAATCTAGTATTTTTTTATAGATCAAAGACAAAAACACGTTTATGGTAATTGGTAAATAAATCTTTAAGATTTTGAATTTTGAATGAGTTTAAAGTCTTTTGATAATTTTATTATCGAGTAAAAAAACTGTTCGAGACCTTTTATAAAATTCAACCATACTTAAAATAGTAAAATAAAGGTAGCAACTTTTTTTTTCATCCTCACCATCCCTCCCACGGTGGGGTATTTTAGAGGAGGGGGAGGGGTGCCTGGTTTTTGTCACAATACTCCTCTTAAAATGCATTTGTCTTGTGTTTCATGATGAGAATAAACAAAATGAATATATATAAATTTCATTTACAAACATTGTATCAATTGTAGCTAGGATTCATTTATAATGACTTCAATTTATGACTACTTTTCTCGTTCATATATCTATCCTTAAATGAATCCTGTAAACCTGCGATATATTTAGATGTCGTCTTTGTTACAGTGAGCTTTTTCGGAAGAAAACATATATTTTATAGTAAAAGTACAAGAAAGCACAGAGGTTTCGGAAAAATCTAAATAAAACTGATTCTAACAGTCATATAGAAAAGACTTTGGGGCGTCGACAGCACGCCAAAGCCTTGATTTTGATTTATTCAGAGTAGCGTGTTGAAAAATCCTTTTCTAAGATTTTCAATGAAATAGGGGCTTTTCGGTAGAAATTTTTAACTAAACATTGCATTAAAACAAATAAGTGACTTCACTCAAGCCTTATTTGACATAAATAGGAGGTTTATGGAATAAACTCATTTTGAATGGTGCACATACCCTAGGATCAATCTCAAACCAGAATAGTAATGAATATCCTTACTTCTTCAGAACAATAGCGGAGAACAAACAATATAAGTAAGTTCTAATTTTTTTAATAGTTAATGGGACTTTCGACGTAATTTCAGGTTTAAACATAGATCTGAGCAATAATGAGGAAGATTTGGTCGTTTCTCTTTCTTTAAAAGAGTTAAATTTTGACAATTTTCTTCTTTGTTTCTGTGGCATGAATCCGTAAGTCATTTTCTTGAGAAACCAGTGAGAAAAAGAATGTTCAAATTGGAAACCGTTATGAATACATTCAGCACAAGTAAGGTTTGATATTAATCTATTGCTGAAGACTTACAGTACAAAAGTTTTAACAATAGTTTAAGAAATAAAATAGAACTTGAAATAAAGGATAAATTTACATAGAAAATTCAAAATTCATATCGATAATATTTCAGAACTTTTGAACCCCTTCTAAAACCTGACTTAGTTTGATTGTTACTTTACGACCTTTAAACATGAAAAAACTTTAAATTGGATAGATGACTTGTAAAATCATGACAGTGTTAATTGCAACTTCATTTTAAATCGGTCTTATGTGGACATACCATTGATGTATTTAGACAAAGTTTTCAATTTAAAGAAATTGACTTAAAAATCAAAATGCTCGAACTCTAATTACATATTAGTGTTGACCTCTAATTTTACATATTTTGCATATTCAATTTTATTATTCAGATAGATTTATGGATAAATAAATAGATAAATAGATAAATTTGCAATTTATCTTTAATTTAAAAAAAAAATCCATACCCAATATTTAAAAAATGTCGGAACTATTTATTTTTAAGTCTTCTCTGAAATTACACGAAAAAGTAGGAGAATAAAAAAAGAAAGATCTTATCCAATTAGACCAATTAGACCAATAAGACCAAATAGACGTGGTAATTTTCTAACGAGCCTTTTTTATCTGTTTACATAAATCCTATTCATGCATAATAGAATATTTCAAGAACAGACAAGACTGTGTTAAGGTTCCTGGTATCACATCCTTAATTAATTTGGTTAACGAGTTAGCTTTGTAACAGACAAACTATGTTAGAACGTAGAAGATGCTACACTGTAAATATTAATAGTTGTATTCTATACAATATTGAATAAAGGGTGATTTCTTATTAGAGAACGGTTTTTGCCCCCCCCCCCCCTCCCTCCTATCAATTTTGTACATGCATCTTATATTGAACACATGGAAAAAGTTGATCATGTGGCCGCAGCGCCCGGCCCTCTAGCCTGTCCTAGCCGCAGCGCTCGGCCCCCCTAGCCTGTTCTAGCCGCAGCGCCCGGCCCCCTAGCCAGTCCTAGCCGCAGCGTCCGGCCCCCTAGCCTGTCCCAGTCGCAGCGCTCCGCCCCCTAGCCTGTCCTAGCCGCAGCGCTTGGCCCCAGAATGTATCATAACATGCCCTTAACCGAATCCTAAATATATCCTAATTTTATTGAAAATTGTTGAAATTGAAGGTCTGTCCTGGTCGCAGCGCTCGCCCCCTAGCCGCAGTGCTCGGCCCAGAAATTACCCTAACCCTAAACCCTGGTCCAAAAATAGTTTACTAGGAGGACCCGAATAAAGCACTCAAACATATTTTTTATGAACTTTTCCGGTTTACCGCAAGCAAATCAAAACCATTGTTTTAAAAAAATTTTGAAAAAAGGGGAATTTTATCAAAATAGACAATAAAAAAGCAATCAACATTTTTTTTAATCTTTCTGGTTTACCAAAAGCAAATTAAAACTATTTTTTTTTATTTTGAAAAAAAACTCATTTTATCAAATTACACAATAAAAAAGCCCTTACGTTTAGATTTTCATAGTGGATTGAAAACTCAAAATTTACAGTGTAAATACCATACCAAACTATAGTTTATAACTAAGCAAACTCATAGAAGCTACACACATGCACTTTTTATTCTTTCATAATTTTCTTTCTCATCATATTTATGAGTTACTAGCTTGGGAACCAAGCTTTGTCTGAGATTACCCTGTAAAAGTCGACTAACCAATTTAGAACTTATAAACTATTTTTTGAAAAAACGTTATTAAACATTTCTCTGGTTCTATCAAGTGTCTTTATTATATACGGTTATCATAAGGTATTGTATATATAGATTTATAATTCGGTGTGAATAGATGGATATACTTAGGTATTTATGTTTGGTTATTGATAACTTTATTTATATGAATATATATAGGTGTACGTATTTATAGATAGGTGTACGTTTAGATCTGTTTAGATATGTATGAATGGATATAGATACAGGGTGTCCCACGAAACATGACAGTATGCAGGACGACTTAAATGTCGTCTTGATTTTTGATATAATTTGCTGCGTTTATTTGTCAACCTGATATGTATATATGGATATGGATATGTTTAGATATGTATATATGGATACCCTCGGAAAACTAAAATGGAAAAAGGTTGGAGCACTGACTGAAGATGGACAGAAGTATTCGGATTATATCTCAGACATGCAGGTATACCTTTTAACAACCCTCATCATCCGGATCCGGATCTAAGGGGCACAAATATAACAAAAATGTTTTTAAAAATTTCTCTAAAACCAGATGAAAAAATGAGAGATTGTTGAAAATTTTGTTAACTCTAAACGGTTCATCAAGTTTTAGCCTAAAAATAAACGAAAAGAAGAAGTAGGGCAGTTTTATTATTTTTTTGGTTAAAAATCTGTTAGTTTTAAAGAAATGTTCATGACCTGGACCCTTCACCCTTCTCCTTCACACTTTATTAATGATTTGAGAAGTTGTAAAAAATTCCTTTATTCAAGTTAATAATTTAAATAAAATGAAGAACTGTAAAGAGTTTTGTAAATCCTAGGATCATAATTAGGATTTGTCCCTTCAATTTCTATGTTTTTGTTCTAGGATGATTTCCAGAAGAAAGGAATTAATTTCGTGATAAACCGGAAGTTCCCCCGGGATGTTACAAACATGGAGATGGTAGGAAAATATTATTATTCATTGCAAGCTACACAGTTATGAAAATAAGTCACAAACTATTGAAACCTGGCCGACTAGGTTTCAGGTTTCCTTTATTGACGGATTTCCATCTTTTTTATCCAACATTTTTTATTTTCAAAATTGCTAAAATTATAATATAATTTTTGTTGTCCTTATCATAATTTATCACAATTAGAATAATTATTAATATTACTTAATTTATACTTATTATATCATTAACTTGAATATGATTATTGTTACCATTAGCTGTTGTGTTTACTATTTATATATATTTAAAGTACTTCTATATTTACAGTTATTTTTTTAATGAATTTTTAATGAATGATTATACAAACACCAGGATTTTTATCCATATCATGTACAGAGGGATTAGTAAAGTACAAAGAAAGTATATATATAGATATATTAATAAAAACCTGAACACAAGGTTACTCATAAAGATGCATAAAGTAAATATATAGATATATTAATAAAAACCTGAATAGAGGGTTACTCACAAAGATGTATAAAGTAAATATATATAGATATATTAATAAAAACCTGAATTCAGGGTTACTCACAAAGATATATAAAGTAAATATATAGATATATTAATAAAAACCTGAATACACGGTTACTCACAAAGATGCATAAAGTTAATATATAGATATATTAATAAAAACTTGAATACAGAGTTACTCACAAGGATGAATAAACTTAATATATAGATATAATAGATAGGATGAGACTTCTTTTCTTAGATTAATGATGATAATAATAATAACAAATTTACCGAAATTTAACCCTATCCCGGTTGGGCTTTTTTGATCGATATAGCCCCCCCCCCCCATGAATAAGATCTCAATCTTCAATGGATATGGTATTAGGGAGGTTTTAAAAAAATTTAAAAAGTACGTCAGAGAAATGTTTTTAAATATTTATCTTTATCTTTGACAAATATTTACATACGACACTTATTTTTAAATCTCTTTTTAAAGGGCCTTTCAAATAAGAAAATTTGAGTTCTTAAGCTCAAATAATAACAAAGTTCTGGAATATTTTACATTTATTTTGAAACACCGACCTCTGCGCCACAAACTGCCTGAGGGAGAGCACCAGGAGGATTTTAAAGATCAATCTTACGCTCTTACTTAGCAACCGTACACCGTACAAACGTCTTATAAAGGTCTCAAATGATTTCTTTAAAATGTTTCTAATACTGCGCTCTCAGCTCTACTACCATGTCTAGTCCACACTGAACTAACCACAGAGAGAAGCATCCTGTCTCTTTTATTTGATTTGAAACGCGTTTTTGTCTGTATCTCAACAATCTTTAAACTTTTAGATTTGTTCATTTTATATATTTTTATTCAAAATATATATACCAAAAAAAGTTATTTTAGAAAAAAGGCTATAAAGTTATGTATTAAGGGTCAAATTGTGATCGGAAGTCACAGCTTTCTGAAATATTGACAGAACCGTTAAATCCACGTGAGCCAGACACTTCCTTTAAGTCGCATACGTTGTGAGTAACCTCGTATAATTCAAGGCAATTTCACACACAACCGGTGCCATTTGAATATCCGAGCTGGGTCAACCTTTGCTGTCCTAGTTAGGACTGTACCGCCAATTTACAATTACTAAAGCGGCTGAGCTGTGTGATTTTCTTATACCTACTATACCTACTATATCAAGACAATTGTTTTAACTGTTATTTTCGTTCTCTCATGATTGATATATATTAGAATGTTATGGGATTAATATATTTATATTCACAATGGTATTCTAAGTAACAATGATATCTTCGTTTACTGTCTTAAATGAGATCAATTCTGTTAATTTCTCTCCTTGTCTCCTCTACATAAATTTGCGAGCAGCTATTTAAAAAACCACAATTAAAAATTACCATTATATTCCTGGTGTCACATATTCTGAATATTTCTAAAAAAGTCGATAAATAGAATAATTTATGTAAGTACAGATTACAGGAAGAGTACGCGTAAACATCTAAATCTTTTCGTGCATTTCCGTTGAAAACTGTTTTTTTTTCTGTCATAAAATTAAACTAATATTTGTTGTATGTTTAGTATTTAACTGATCTGAAGGAGAGAGGAGCTAAAGTTATAATTGGAGATTTTTATGTTTCTTCAGGTTGGTTTGTTTTTTAAACTCTGTAAAAACATTCAAAAGTTTGGATTTCATTTAAAACACAAACCTTGCTTCTTTAAAAAGTACATGGTTGTTTGACTTATCCACAGACTAGATATACACAGACTGATCATAAGCTCTCACTGGATAGGTTAAGCAGGACTTAATTGTCCAGACATGAAGATATTTATTGATGACCAAGGTTATATACGTACAGATCTATACAAGAAGGAAAACAAGAAGAATAACTATCTTCTTCCTTCCAGCTGTCATCCTAACCATATAACTAAGAATATACCGTTCTCACTTTTTGTTTATTTTAGTTGCTGTGTTTGTATTTTTTATTTTTATTTTTTGCTTATATCTGTTATATTATAGGACAAACTCCTGATGATGCCAAAGTTTTTGGCGAAATATATTGAGAAGAAAATGATATAATTCTAGTGCTAGAGAGTAGGGTTGGGATTTGTTTAAAAACGATCTAAAGTAAAGATTGTCCAGACACGACAATGAAAATGCGTTTTAAAACTTTTTTTTATTAAACACGTTTTTTTTCATTTTGAAAATCTGTCATTCTTATATTCATGAACCGATTATTCCTTCCTCCCAAGGAATTTGAGGCTCAGCGAGCCATAAACTCCATTATCTATAATTTATCTTGAGCCAAGTTCCAATCTTGTCGAGATTAACTAGTTTATTCGTTCTACACTAATCCTTTTTATGTTGACAATATAGACATTATAGAATCCCATTCCCCAGACTGTATTCTCGAATCTTTATCATTATATTATCATCAGTTACAACGAGACCCTTTAAACTATGGAATATAGGGAGATGACTGTTCACTGTGAGCTTGTTAAAACGTGTTTTGTCGACTGTACACTGGGTAGTCAAGACTGGACAGTACGACTTAATGTAAATACGTTGTACTGGCTCGGATCATGTTACTTTAAAGTTTTAGAATCAAGTTTTAGAATCAAGTTTTAGAATCAAGTTTTAGAATTAAGTTTTAGAATCAATTTTTAAAATCAAGTTATAGAATCAAGTTTTAGAATAAAGGGATCCAATTGTTAAGTAAATCAGTAATTAGTAAAACAGTAAATCAACACTGAGTTTTAAAAATAGACACAGATTGATGACCGGATTTTTAGGATCCCGGCCGATAACGAGAGGTAAAGTCGAAAATTAAAACTTTAACCAACATTTTATTTACCACGACAAAGACAATAATTCCAAATTTAAAACTATTTTCTGAAATCAAAATTATAAGAGGAGTTCTTTTTATGAAAAAAAACTCTTGACCGTTTTCAAGACAATGGCAGGCATTTTCGAACGCATCTTGAATTTGAATCATGTCGCGTTTCCGAGACAACCCGCCTTTGAGTATTTTTGAGTATAATCCACAATTTAAAACAAAACTCACTTTCATACCTTACAAAATAAATCACTGAAAGAAAAAATTATCTTATAAAAACTACATTAACTGCTAATTAACATCTTGTTTTGTTACTTAAGTGCGTAAATGCTTGAAAACTTACATTGATTTGAATTCAAGTAATTGTCTCAAAACTAGGATATGTTCCGAAAACGCCACATGAACTGAAAGGCGGTAATTTTTTCAAACTAGGAAATAAAAATATGCATTTTGATCCTGAGAACTGCAAATTAAAAATTGGAAGTGAGATACTAGAAAGAATCGGAACTGACTGTACAAATAAATATTTCAAATTTGTTGGACTCAAAATTGATGAATTTTTAAATTGGGACTATCAAATTGAACATGTTTCCAATAAGATTGCTAGCTCAATTTTTGCTCTGAATCAGATTAAAAACATTTTACCGTTAAACATTCGTCTACTAGTCTATAATGCACTTGTAAGGCCACATATTGAGTATGGAATTATAACATGGGGGGGCGTAAAAAATGCTAAACTACAGAAAATCAAGTCTTTGCAAAAAAGGGCAATTAGAGCAGTAAATAATAGTTCATTTAAGGCACATTCAGATCCAATATTTTTCAGATTAGAACTCCTAAATCTTGATGATACATATAAACTAGGTGTTCTATCTTTTATGCATAAATACTTTTATGAAAACCTTCCAGCTTCCTTCCAGAATATGTTTAATTCTTTAGCTGAACCAAATAGAACAAAATCATATAAACTTGAACGAGTTCTCTTTAAAACCCTAAAATGTTTTCCCTCTGCCTTATTTCCAAAAATATGGAATTCGATTGAATTAGAGCTTAAAGAAACTAAATCTGCAAAATCGTTTAAAAGAAAAGTCGCCAAGATCTATTTAGATAGTTATGCAAATTATATCTGAAAAAAAAAAACTGTGTATCATGTGGATAAACTTAGTCTTTACTATCTTCTTCACCCTCTAGTTCATAAACATGATTCTAATAACTTATGTTACCCTCTGTTCCAACCCTTACGCTGAGTATCCTCCCTTTTCTTTATACTCCCTCACCTCCTCCTTACCTTTTACCTGATTTATTATCATTCTTATGTTTAAAATGTACAATGTACATTGTTTTTATCTGTAATTCTCATTCGTTTATAGTGGGCCAACCAATTAAAACAACCTACTCTGACTTTAAGCAATTGATGTTTATTTATATGTTAATATTAATTATTAACATTAACATTTTTATGTTAATATTAACATTAATTAAATTTATTAAATCTTCAATGGTCTCATATAGAGCCTCTAATGGTTAGGCGGGTCCAAACTACATAGTAAATTGTGATTTTTTATTTGTATTATCTCGTGCTTTGTAGTTGAATAAAAATATGAAATATGAAGAATCATCAAAAACTAATTCTCACACCTTATTATTGGTTTAAAGTTGGCATTTCTTGTTTCAATAATTAGCTTTTGCCATTTTCAATAAATGTATGGTGTAATTTTTGGGGCTAATTTTTTGTAATTTTATTTTTCTTGAGTAAACTTTCTTATTTTAATATTAACAATCACGCATAGTTTGGGTTATACAATTTTTTTTTATTTCGTGAGAACTAGCAAATTATAAGTATAAATTTTACTTTATAGCAAAGAACGTTATACCATCTTTTGGTTTTGAGTAAAAAAATTTTAGGAATTATATTTTGTCCCACTTTTTTAATGACCCTCAAATCTATTTATATATCTATTCTTATATCATAACTTTTAAAAAAAACTGTTTGCTATGTTTGCATCTTTACCAAGTTCTATTGTTAAATAAGTATTTGATGAGAATATTAGTATTCTGTATATAATATCAAATAACGCTCACCAATGTCAGTCTGTGTGTGTTGTGGTGAATATTATTACTTGTAAATAATACAAACAAAACAAATATAATAAAAATATCGGTAATGGGGTACTATATGGCTACTAAGACACACTACTTGGGGACGCCGACTAGAGAGGGAGTGGGGGGGGGTTGACTCCGGGGGATCAGCTGATTTGTAGAGGGGGGGGGGGCGATTCCTCCGAGTAGACTACACGGAGGTAGTCAAACGCGGGAAAACAACTAATATGGACATGAAGATGATTATGGAAATGGGGGACCAGGAAATAGTCCAGTGGTTGCAGAATGAAGGATTATTAAAACAGCTTTTAATACATTTTTTTAACGTTAATATTTTTATTTATATTTAAAGTACATAGAGAGAAAGAGAGAGAAACAGAAAAATAGATAGACAGAGAGATAGCAAGTTAAAAAATTGTTTTATATGTGTACCGTGTATCATGTATGTGTATTCTGTAACCCCAATAAGCTGATCTCTCCCCCCTCCTATCCCCTCCTATAGTCAGCAGATCTAACCCTGCTCCAAATTAGGTAGCCATATAGTACCCCATTACCAAAATATCTAATAATACAGAAAATACAATAGATAAAGAGTGCATTTTATATTGTCCTTTTTGTTAATATTTAAACCAGGACGAGCGTATGAGGGGGCTTTTACAACTTTGTATAATGGGCGGAATTTTGGTAACTAATAATTTGGTAACTAACATTTTGGTAAATAACAATTTGGTAACTAATAATTTGGTTACTAACAATTTGGTAACTAACATTAATTTTGATAACTAATAATTTGTTAACTAACATTTTGGTAAATAACAATTTGGTAACTAATAATTTGGTAACTAACAATTTGGCAACTAACAATTTAGTAACTTGACAATTTAATAATTTTAATTTTGATAACTAATAATTTGTTAACTAACATTTTGGTAAATAACAATTTGGTAACTAATAATTTGGTAACTAACAATTTGGCAACTAACAATTTAGTAACTTGACAATTTAATAATTGACAATTTGGAAACTAATAATTTGGTGACCTCACAATTTGGTAACTTGACATTTTGATTAGGTTTGGTTAAGACGATTTCTGGGCCGAGTGCTGCGGCTAGGACAGGCTAGGGGGCCGAACACTGCGGCACTATTTACAAACTAATAGATTGATAGCCGATATGTGGGATTATGTTAAGTTAAGACAATTTCTGGGTAGAGCGTTGTGGTTAGGACAGGCTAGCAGGTCGAGTTTACAAATAGATTTCGTGGATTTGTCATGATAAACTTTTAAGAAATCCTGCATATTGTTATTTTCTCTCTATGTATTTAACAAATAAATGTTCTAACAATGATTTTGAAACATAAGTTTTAATTAAACAAATTGTTTGTCACCAAATTGTCGGTTACCAAATTGTCAGTTACCAAATTGTCGGTTACCAAATTGTGAGGTTACCAAAATTTCAGGTTTTTTAAGTTTTTAAGTTTTTAAATGTTTAAGTTTTTAAGAATCCAGGGGCAAAACATCACTTATATGCAGTTTAAACATATAAATAAAATATTCTTCTATCGTATGAAACTTCATAATTGATAATTACAAAAAGCAAGAATATAATTTTCATTTAAAACCGTGTGAGTAATTTTATTTGACACCACTAAATTTTTAGTATAGATCCTCTAACCAAGATCATATTATTTTTTTTTAACAATTTATTATTTTAATTTTTATAAATTGGGTTCAGTTTATTGGAAAGGAATTGAGTTTTTGACACAAACCCTTATTTTCGAATCCCTATATCTCTGCAACTTGGTAGTGTAGTCCATTTGATATTTCAATCTCAGATTATTTAATCTAACAGAATTCACAGTTTGAAATATCTAAGGTCTACTACATTAGGCTTTAAAGATATAGGGATTATAAAATCAGAATTTGTGGCAAAGACTCAACTCCTTTATTGTCATAACCACAGACTACACAGACTGCTCATACACTCTACCTGCATAGGCTAAGTAGGCCTATAGTTTCCCGGCACGCCATGCTAATGTTTTTTGACTGGCATCTTACGGCCACTCGTTGAATTCAGGGGTTAAGTTTTACAACTTTTAAAGAAATACTCCAATGTTAAACATAAGAATATTGTCTATTTTTAAAGATTTTGCATTTCCTATTCAAAGGATCCTTAAATATCCCTATATACAGATGTCTCCTGATTGGTCGTGTAAAGTACTTGTACATGCTGTGGAAAATATCGCATATTATAGGTATTAATCGATCTCTGTAACTCTCTTATCTCTCGTCATAACTGACGTCCTTCCCGTTTACAATTTGTAGAGTGTCGTTTGCAGAAACCGAAGAGCCAATCAGAAGCCGGGAAATTTTGGGCGCAACCAATTTGAAAACTCTTTGGGCAAAACTTAGCAGGGATATCCAAAAGAGAGAGAAAAGAGAAAATCAAAAGTGTCCAGACAGTGGATATCGAGATAAAGCAACACAAGAGTTTCCAGAGCTCAATATTAGCGTTCCTTTGAGTTTGCGGTTTTTAGACAATTTATATTTTTCTTAGTTCAATTAACCAAAACCAAAAATCTACATTAATATAATATTGCGTATTTCAGCTCGTCACGTGATGTGTGAAGCGTACAGAATGCAGATGACGCAGAAGGAAGGATATGTTTGGTTTCTCCCAGGCTGGTTTAAAGAGAGATGGTTTGATATTGATCTCCTCAGGTTAGCATTTCCACCACTCCCACTCCACTACTTTTTTATCTTTTTTGTTGTTTTTCCCACGTCTCTCTCCTTTTTACGTAACAACTATATTCATCAAAAATATTCAACATTACATAATATCAAATCTACAAAATAAAAATAAAGCAAAAATAATATGTATAATAGCTCTCAACAATAACATTTTCTGTAGACATCTTCGGAAAACTTTGTTGGATGAGGAAAATGAAAAGTCGAGAAAAACAAAGGTAAAAAAAAACAAAGAAAATCTTTTTATTTCTAGAAATGACGATTAAAGCTTAATTAATGAATGCAAGTGTGTCTGTATAAAGAATGAATATTTCTAGCATATTTCTACCCTAGGTTTTTATTACGAGAAAATCCCTGAGAACTTGCATCAGTCTCTAATTTTCTGATCCCTGTGTAATATTTCAATCTTTGATCTAGTCAGGTTGCAAAATTTAAATAATCGGTTCTTTAGGCCTTTTTTTAAATCCTCTATTTCTAAGACATGCAAAGATTTCTATATAATCGCTACACTAATAAAATCGTTCTTAAATTTAGCTCATGGAAGGGAAGATATTTGTTACAATGATTTGATGGGTTTGTCAAGGTTCTCGGACTTTCAAGTTTAAAAACATTTCTCAAAAATCTGAAATTTTTTTACTTTTTTAAAATATTTTATTCTTAACATTTGCTTTCCTAGCACGATGCCAAATTTTATTCCTGAGTGAAGAAATATGCAAAAACTAACCTTACCCCATCCTTTTTTGTTTTTTTTTAGTTCGCTCCGGGATAAAAAATAAGTTGACATAATTTATATGTTTAAAAACCTTAAACGAACCAAACTATGGCTCATCCCATCATTAAGTTTAGCCTGTGGATAAATTTGAAAACAAATTGATGAGTGGTAATCAAACATCGTTGACCCAAAGGTTAGCATATAAGCTTATGGAGTACCTATCTACCAATCCACGTTTAATTTTTCAAAATCCAAAAATATCTAAATATTTACAGTTTACACCCACAAAAATGTCTGAACCTCTAGGAAGATCATTAAAAAATAACATACACGTCCCACATAAAAATAAACTTAGTTCAAAGTTTAAATGATTTATTTCTTACTTTCTAAGTGTCTTGAATATTTTACAATTCATTTTTATTTCTATTTTCTCCCTCTAATAGTTTTATTCTTTAGTTGGAAATTTAGAACCCAAAGGTTTGGTATTAGCTAACGGGAAATTTGATGAAAAACGCTTTCAGGGTGCTTCGTGCCCATCTTCTATTGAAATTTTAAGCATACATTTATATACATTGTAAAACAAAAACCAAAAAAGTTTGCAGATTTTATAAAAAAAAATTATGAAAATTGATCTTTGTTGGAGGCTAATTTTAAAAAATGTTATCATTCACAAACCTTCATGTGAGGTCCCACACAAAATTTGGGATCGTTCGGTTCAGCCGTTTTGACGTTCATTGGATGCAAACGAACAGACAGACACCCATATACAGTTTGTTTGTCCGATCATGACTCGGATACCTGGACCGATTTGGCTTAAATATTGTTTTGGGAATTCGGGAGACCTGCACGGGAATGTTCTTAGCTTGGTTTCAATATTCTAAGCTGAGTAGGTCGACTTTGATTGCGAAAATTTGTTTTCTGGTAAAATCGTTCAAGTGCGGGTAAACGGCGGGAGTAACCTTGGCAATGCTGGGTTCCCAAGCTAGTATATTTGTTAAGATGGATAAAATTTTATTTTTTTTAAGTTTTCAATTTTATATTTTTATTTTTTATTTTAAAATATATTTTTTATTTTAGGATGACGACAGGAAACTTAAGCTTTAACGTTTATCAAACTCTTTGTTTGTTTTTTTCTATGATGAAATCAAAATTCCAGAGTCAAGAGTTTTAAAAATAATATTTAAATATGTTAAGTTTTGTAATTTTAGTTTTTCGAAAATTTTGGCCAAAATTTTAAAACATTTTCTTGTCTTTGAACGAATATTAAGCTGTGGTGTACAGTGGGCGGAAATTCGGAACAGATCGCTACTTCAGTTGGAACGAAGATATCAGAGTTGGCCATCTTCCTAACTGTACAACAACAGGAATCCATACCATACCATACCATACCGTCCATACCATACCATACCATACCATACATACCATACTATTCCATACCATACCATACCATACCATACCATACCATACCATACCATACCATACCATACCATACCATACCATACCATACCATATCATATCATACCATACCATACCAAACCATACCTTACCATACCATACCATACCATACCATACCATACCATACCATACCATATCATATCATACCATACCATACCAAACCATACCATACCATACCATACCATACCATACCATACCATACCATACCATACCATACCATACAGCGATTTTTCTAGACGGCTCATTTCAGGTGGAGAAGGTAGAAGAATTTGAACCTGGGCAAGAATCTTACTCATCCACCATTGCAAATCTGAAGGTTAGACAGATGATAGATAGATAGATAGAAAAATAGATAGAAAAATAGATAGAAAAATAGATAGATAGATAGATAGATAGATAGATAGATAGATAGATAGATAGAAAGATTTAGAATTGTAGTTTTTTATTTTATATTTAATTAAACTTTTTTTAGGATTGTCAGGCTAGGGTCTACTTCCTCTATGCTACGTAAGTTAAAAATTATCTCTATGCAAAAATCAGTGACACAAAATCAATTGTAAAAAAAGTGTACGTAGTTAAAAAGTGTATACTCATTAAATTTTGTTCAAGATTTTTTTAATAAACTATTGGTGAGCACTTTTAACTTACAAAAGCAATCAATAATGATTTTTATATTTTGAGTTATAAACAGGTGGTTATAAAGTAGATAAATTCAAACTGAAATCACATTAATCTCGCAGCTGTCAATCACGTGGCACAAGATGTCGTCAGAGTTGGGTCGAAGATTGGGTCTTAAATTCGGGTTTAAGGAATAACGACTCGAGCCGAAGTTTTTAAATCGTGGGCTCTGATCATAAAGCAATTGGTCTTAGGGAAATTTAATTCAGGGTGTCACAATAAGCAATAACAATGTTTATTAAGTAACGACTAAAATAACTTTTTGTTGAGATTTAGCATTGTAATAACTACATTCAAAAGTTGTGTCAACATTTTGTCTGCTAGAGTACAGTTTATGTAAACGGAGAAGCATTGATGTCTAATATTTCTGATTTATGAATATTTTATTGATTGATTATACTGGAAGATTCTCATTTTACTACATTACATGATTACAATCAAGGTTGTAATGCAAGGAAAGTTAATTGCTGTCACGTATACTCTGCGTATATATTGAAACCAGTTCTCTCTGGGCGGAATTTTTAAACAAGAATAGATGCATCAGTCTTTGTTTAGTATCCGAGAAGGTTAAAAGCATTAAATTTTGATAATTTTGATAATGCACATAATAGTTTCCTATGACCAGAATATTTCATTGATTTTTTTTATTTAAAAGATGGATCCCATGTCAGGCTTCGACATCCGTCTTGCGTTTACATTACCGCCCAGATACAGTACACTGCAGTACAAAAAATGAAATGAAATAACTTTCCTTACATTATATCCTTGATTACAATGCAATACAATCAAAACACAAACAAATAAAGTATAAACTTTAGTAGACAAAACAGTTCACGAATTTCGTCTTATGATGCTCTAAACCCCACAGAGTAAAAAGTAAGGTGTTAATTCCACATTTTTTGAAAATATATTTCGGTCTGGGTTAACCCTCTTCAGTTCTAACGATATAATTAACAATCAAAGTCAATATTAAAATATGTTAAAAAATCAAAGGAAAATAAACAAAAAACTTTTTTTTTTAAATGGTTTTCAAATGAAAAAAAGAGGAAAAAACTCAGATTATGACATGTAAAATTATTTTGTAAATATTCACTTTTTAAAGAAAAATATAACAATTATTCCTATATTTTTTGGAGACACCAGCTGTACCTTTTTTAAAACACAGCAATAGTTGACCATCCCTGTTGTTGGGGTGGGGTTAAATAGACCAATTGATGCATATGGTCCGAACCGGTACAAGCATTGCACTGGTACATGTCATACTATAACAGTCAGAAAACTCTGGAATAGGAAGTCGACTTTTAGACTCAAGTTATGACTTTAAATATTCCAACTAACACGAGGCACAGCAATTGTGAAGTGTAAACAGAACAATTTCACTTAATAAGTGATATAATAACTTACTAGTAAAGCTATATACTTTGTAACAACATCAAAAGCACTTCAATATTGCTTAAATGTCGTCTTTCTTTTCTACAGTTTTCTGGTTATCACTGTAGTATACTCGTACTGTTTATGCGGGCACTGATGCTGGCAAACAAAGGTGAGTTGACCGTTTCGAGCTGTCTTCTATAAACTCACTGTTTAGGAAACAAGACGCAGAAAAGATATTTGCTGACGCTGCAGAACAAAATATGACGGGGACGGGATATGCGTGGATAGTTACAGAGCAGGTACAGTACAGTACAGTACAGTACAGTACAGTACAGTACAGTACAGTACAGTACAGTACAGTACAGTACAGTACAGTACAGTACAGTACAGTACAGTACAGTACAGTACAGTACAGTACAGTACTATAAAATGTTGCAAAATATTTTCAAAATTATTAATTTTACGATAAACTATAAAATTATATTACAAGAAATAAATCCGTCAATGTTATTGTTGGGACATGGCAAATTTTTGTAAAACTTCACGCCTTGGCTTAGCTTTCGAAAATATTTATACTTATTAAACAATTCTGAAATTTATTTGTCTAAATTTTCAAAGTTGCTTTTAGCTTTTGTTATGAAAAACGTGTATGTCAAATCGAAAAAAAGCGTTGCGTCAAAAATCAAAATGCACAAAAGTTCATAAAAAAAATTTTAATATTTTTTTTAGAGCCTACTACCTCACTAATACATAGTACACTTATGTAAGGTTTAGAATCTTCAAATTTATATTTTCAACAATGAAATATTCAGAGGGGGTTTATTAAATCTGTCATCTTCAAGAAAAACTTCAATTTTTTTAAATATTCAAAATATTCAATTTTAAATATTATGAAATATCAACTATATATGAATGCGTCCAAAAATAATTGATGACTATTGGTTGTATAATATCTGAATGATTTGTTTGGAATTAAATTGATTTTTTTCGATTCGAGTTGACTATTGCAACTTTCTGATTTTGTATGGACGCTACGTTCTTCGGTATGAGTCGTTTTTTAGCAATTTTCTCCTTTTAGACGCAACAGATAGAAATACTATTAGGAGCGATCAAAAGCACTTATTTTTCGCCGTAAGCCTATACGATACCCCATTTAATTTTTCGCGAACACTCCCTTTAAGTTTTAAGAAAAATATATTGAAGTGAACTGAAAAGGAATTTTATTGTAATTTCAAGCCACCCTTTGTCTTTTAAATCACAACAATACAATGAACCTTTATCTGAAGCCGAATTTTAAAAATTTGAGCCGCGGCTCAAATATGGTTGGTTTCACTTAAAATTGTATTCAATTTTTTAAGATTTAAGCCGGCGCTCAATTGAAACCATTTTTATGAGGATTTGAAATGTTTGTGCGAACCCCAAGGAGTTTTAGTAACTGGATATAAAAACTCTAATATCTTAGCCTTTGTTACACCTAGGGTGCCCATGAGCTCTCCAAAACAATTTCAGCCGACTTGGTCCAGCCGTTTGGCTAGCTATGTTAACATTACAAGGTTACATACAAAGGATGAGACTGTAAAGACGACTTTAAACTCTTAAAATATGACGATTTCTAGGTTGAATTAAATCTCCTGAAGTCATGAAAATAAGGAAACAGACAATTTAAATTCCGTACAGTCGTCTCTGAAGTCTCATCCTTTCTGGGTAACCCTGTATAAATGAGTGAAGAGCTTTATTACATAGATTAAATATTGAAACCTTCAAATGTAAAAACTTAAAATGAATGTTGTCTTTCTTATCTCTGTTTTTTATTATCTATAAATGTGTTTACAATGTCTCTTAAATTCCCTAGAGCAAAACTGAACTAAACATCAATTTGTGAAAGTCCAGTTCGGTTTCTAGGACTAGTTCTAGGACATGTTTTACTGCGCAGTGCGCACAAAAAGAATTTACTTTTATCTTATTAAATGTGCATAAAAACGGAAACAATTATATTAAAAATTGATTCTTTTTTATTTTATTAATTTTAAGTTATATAACAGGATTTTATATTATTTGATATCTTCAGAATCATATTGTTTTTTAGATTTGACCGAATTTTCATTGGTTTACTTTTACCAAAGACATATTTTAAAGATATATAGCTTTTATAAGTTGTATTACCTTAAGAAGAATAAATATTTAGTATCTATAAATCTATTTATGTATATTAAGATGATATTTAGTATCTATAAATATACTTAAGTATATAAAGATGATATTTATTATCTATATATCTATTTATGTTTATGAGGATGATATTTAGTATCTAATTATCTATTTATGTATATAAAGATGATATTTAGTATCTATATATCTATTTATGTATATAAAGATTATATTTAGTATCTATAAATCTATTTAAGTATATAAAGATTATATCTAGTATCTCTAAATCTATTTAAGTTCATAATGATGATATTTAGTATCTATAAATCTATTTATGTATATAAAGATGATATTTAAGATCTATACATCTATTTATGTATATATAGATGATATTTAGTATCTATATATCTATTTATGTATATAAAGATGATGTCTAGTATCTCTATATATCTTTATATTTATGTATATAAAGATGATATTTGGTATCTATGAATCTATTTATGTATATAAAGATATTTAGTATCTATAAATCTATTTATGTATATAAAGATGATATTTTGTATCTATATATCTATTTATGTATATACAGATGATATTTAGTATCCATAAATCTTTTTATGCATATAGAGATGATATTTAGAGTCTATATATCTATATATTTATGTATATAGAGATGATATTCAGTATCTATATATATCTTTATATTTATTTATATAAAATTGTAATCCCAATATGTTTTTCTGCTTATTGGATGCCCGATCATAGCTGAATAATCCCTTGACCTATTTGTCTCAAATTTTGATTGTTTTATTGAGGAACTCGGGAGAACCATTGGAATGTTCAGAGCTCATTTTTGATAATCTAAGTAGATTGGGTCCACGTTTATAGGGAAAGATAGCCAAAATCATAATAGAAGTCCAAGCGCGGGTAAACGGTGGGAGTAACTAGGAGTGCCCTGGGCAACGCTGGGTTCCCAAGCTAGTCTTTTATAAAAATGTTGTGAATTGTATGCATAATGCACTGAATTGTAAAAGTTCTAAAATATTGATAAAGTTTCCAATTATAAAGTTTTTGCCGGGACAGAATAATAATTCTGTTTCCTACAGTCAAAAATATATAAACATACTGGAGATTAGAGTTGGAAATATATAAACATACTGGAGATTAGAGTTGGAAATGGATGTAAAGAATTAATCTCATTCCAGTCTTGCAGGAACTCAAGACAATCTCTTATTGGATAAATCTGGGAAATTTTGACCAATAACGGAGCGATTAACTTCTTCCCATGGAGAAAGAGAATGAGTTTAACTTTACTTTTGATCATTTAAAAGTTTAAACTCCATAATCAATCATGTGTTTAGGCTTCAAATGTATATCTATTGCGGCTCTAAATAGATATATTTATTTAGGCTTTAAATATAAATTTATTTAAATTCGATAAACAGATATATTTAGGCTTTAAATCTAAATACATACTTTCCTTGTCTTTCTGTTTGTTTGTGTGGGTGTCTGTTTGTTTGTGTCCAATAAACTTCAAAACGGCTGAACTGATCAGGCCCAAATTTTATGTGGGACCTTGCAATACCCCAGGTTTATGGATGATAAAATTTTTAAATATTAATGCCTCTAACAACATTTTTTTTTGGAAAATTTAGAAAATGCTCGAAATTTTGTTTGTTTTGTTTTACAATGTTAATAAAGAGTACATATGTTCACAATTGAAATAGACGATGGTCTTGAAGCGCCCTAAAAGCTTAGTAGATATATGTATATAGACTCTAATAAATATATATTTAGGCTCTAAAAAAATATACATATATATAAGGCTCCTAAATATACATATTTATCTCTGAATCAATTTATATATTATTATATATATATATTTATATATATACATTAAAACAAGATGCTTCTAGTAAATGTAGTGTGATAAAGTATGGTTTTTTTTAACATCATGCTTGTTTTATTGTTTGTATCTATATGTAACATTAATTTGAAAATTAATTTAACATCTCGTGAAAATCCGCGAAACATCTGTGAAAAATTCTCAAAACCATTCATACTGATGATTGCATAAAAGCATGAAACAATTTGTTTATGAATAAAATGTTATAAGAAGATTGTTGTTTTTCAACTGATATATATATGTAATAATAATAAATGTGAAGTTAAAAACTGAAATTTATATATATATATATTTAGGCTCTAAAATCCAAGAATATACCGAATGGAACCCTGGGTCTGGTATTAACCCGGAGCCAGGACGAGAAAGCACATATCCACGATGCTCTGTGAGTATTTGTTTGTATTTGTACTCCCCAGGGGGTGGAAACGTCATGTGTGTGTGTCTGTACCAAAAGAGTGTGTGTAAGGTTACCGTACCGGTCTGCAAAGCTGTGCGACTGGCTTTCTCATGCCAGACCAGCGCCATTTCCTTTCCCTTTATTCCTATTCCTGGTACTCCCCTGTTCAATCTGATCCTGCCAGGCTACATTTGTTACATAAAACGTGCTGGGTCGACTGTTCACCTTGTAGTCCAAACGGGAGAGTACGCATGAAGGCATATATACAGTACTTACTGTACCGTCTTTTAGATTGGTTATGAGTCGAATGACCAACAAAATTTCTAACTGCAAACATTTATTTAGAATATTAGAACTTTTTGATAAAAAAATTAGATCTAAGTCATGTCCGCCGAAATATTTTTGAGATATCTCAACTTTCTGTTCTAAAATTTTAATGAATGGATTGCATTTTCGAAAATTTGAATATTTTTTAATCAAAATCAAAATTGGTTTGCGATTGCGAATAAAGATTTTGAGCAACAAATCAAATGAGTAATAAGTATTAAAAAGTATCATTCAAAAGACGTTGATAAAAGTCTCTGCTTTTTACAATCAAATGTAAACTTGTACATTACCGTACGTTTTATTAGTTCTAAATCTAAAAAACAAAACTTATATATTCCAAATTCTAAAATTAAAATCCAAAAATGTATTTTGAAAAATTTAGACACATACTTGCTCGAGCACTGGCTAAATTATATGAAGAAGAGGAAGATGTGGAAGAGGCTCCCAGTAACTGCAACAGGTTAGAAAACAAGGATCAAAATTTCAAAATAGGTTAGAAAACAAGGATCAAAATTTCAAAATAGGTTAGAAAACAAGGATCAAAATTTCAAAATAGGTTAGAAAAAAAGATCCAAATTTAGAAAAAGATCAAATTTTTATAAAAAAAGATCAAAATTTTAAAGAAAAAGGAACAAATGTTATAGAAAATAAGGATCAAACTTTCAAAATCAAAAATATTTTTTCTTCAGTTTTTTCCAAGTTTAGGCACTTCTCAGATGGTTTTTTTTTATTAATGGCTATATTTTGTGTGATCTAAAATTGGGATTATAAGCGAAATTTTTATGTAAATTTCCATTTAAAAAGGGACATCCCCGATTTACAACAGTACCACTAATACCCTTGACTGATCATCGAGGACAGAGAACTCAGTGTTTACTTATTAACTCAACGCGGATGAAGTCACATTTAGTCCTTTAAAATCTAGAATATTTAATTTCGGTTCTATTTGTTTAGTTCCGGTTCTATTTTTTAAGTTCCGGTTCTATTGTGTTTAGTTCCGGTTCTATTTCTTTGGTTCCGATTCTATTGTGTTTAGCTCCAGTTCTATTTGTTCAGTTCCGGTTCTATTTGTTTAGATCCGGTTCTATATGTTTAGTTCCGGTTCTATATGTTTAATTCCGGTTCTATTTGTTTAGTTCCGGTTCTATATGTTTAGTTCCGGTTCTATTGGTTTAGTTCCGGTTCTATATGTTTAGTTCCGGTTCTATATGTTTAGTTCCAGTTCTATTTCTTTAGTTCCGGTTCTTTTGTGTTTAGCTCCAGTTCTATTTGTTTAGTTCCAGTTCTATTTCTTTAGTTCCGGTTCTTTTGTGTTTAGCTCCAGTTCTATTTGTTTAGTTCCGGTTCTATTGTGTTTAGCTCCAGTTCTATTTGTTTAGTTCCGGTTCTATTTGTTTAGATTCCGGTTCTTTTGTGTTTAGCTCCAGTTCTATTTGTTTAGTTCCGGTTCTATTGTGTTTAGCTCCAGTTCTATTTGTTTAGTTCCGGTTCTATTTGTTTAGATCCGGTTCTATATGTTTAGTTCCGGTTCTATATGTTTAGTTCCGGTTCTAAATGTTCAGTTCCGGTTCTCTATGTTTAGTTCCGGTTCTATTGGTTTAGTTCCGGTTCTATATGTTTAGTTCTGGTTCTATATGTTTATTTCCAGTTCTATTTATTTAGTTCCGGTTCTATTGTGTTTAGCTCCAGTTCTATTTGTTTAATTCCGGTTCTATTTGTTTTGTTCCGGTTCTATTTTTTAAGTTCCGGTTTTTTTAAGTTCCGGTTCTATCTGTTTAGTTCCGGTTCTATATGTTTAGTTCCGGTTCTATATGTTTAGTTCCGGTTCTATACTTGAAGATGGGAGGTAAATATCAAAAACTTGAAGATGGGAGGTAAATATCAAAAACTTGAAGATGGGAGGTAAATATCAAAAACTTGAAGATGTGAGGTAAATATCAAACTTTATATTCTAAATTTAATTTTTTTTGGAAGTTTCATTCGTTAAACAGCTTCTTCTTTTATTTCTGTAAGTTTCATAAACTAATCAATAGAATAAATCTCTTCGCTCATGTATATATATTTATATACATGTTACCTACAGCTGGCCAAACGGCTGGACCAAACGGGCTGAATTTTTGTTAATGGAACCCATGGGTATTTTGGGGGTAACCAAGGCTATAAAAATGGGAAATTTTCCTTTCAAAATTCGATGTTTTTTATCAAAAATTTGATTTTTTCAATCCCCGGGCAACGCCGGGCACTTCAGTTAATAATTAATAAATAGTTACGCTAGTTTTTTTATGTATAAAAGGGCCAGAAAACGTTATAAAAGTAAATCTGCATTGTTTTAATATGATCAATTATTAATTCAAATTAAACGCTATATATTAGTTTGTTGGAATTAAACCGAAAAAAATGATAAGTCGTAAAAGTGTGGTTAGGGCAAAGGGGGGAGTGTACATCACTATTTTTAAGAATTTTCCACAAAAAAAGGTAAGTTAGTGTATCATGTATGTAGTATAAAGACTGGTATAAACCAATACATCGATAAATCATATTCCTTCTTCAGATTATACCAGCTCACAATAGAATACAAAACAAATCCCAATGCTTCCAATTATTGCCATAAACTAAGGAACTCCACAAAAAAAAACAAGTTAATTGGCTTCCTCCCTTCCCCTCTCCCCCAATTTCCTTAACATCTCCCCCATCACACGTCCCAACAACCTGAATCCTAAAGTTAGATTCAGTGGCGTATTCAGAAAATTTTTCCAGGGGGAGGGCTATAGATTTCGCTGATCAAGGGGGGGGGGGCTGAACACGCCTCTGGTTATATTCCATGTGTTTATTAATTAGTAATCATGGGTACCACTTACCTTAATAGGTGGAAGGGGTCGACTGAAATTACGGATAATTTATAGATCTTTGTGGAATCTTTCCACTTTTTTTGTCCTTTTATTAGATTTCATAAAATCTTCTCTTTAAATAAGTTTTTGATTGAAATTTAAATCACAATAAAATAAAATAAACTGTTTTCAGAACTGGTCGGGTCGTTTTTGATGCTATGGGAGACAGACTGTTCGCAGAGTATAAGGTAAAGATCATCATCATCATCATCATCATCATCATCATCATCATCATCATCATCATCATCATCATCATCATCATCATCATCATCATCATCATCATCATCATCATCATCATCATCATCATCATCATCATCATCATCATCATCATCATCATCATCATCATCATCATCATCATCATCATCATCATCATCATCATCATCATCATCATCATCATCATCATCATCATCATCATCATCATCATCATCATCATCATCATCATCATCATCATCATCATCATCATCATCATCATCATCATCATCATCATCATCATCATCATCATCATCATCATCATCNTATTATTATCATTATTATTATTACTATTATTATTATTATTATTTTCTTATTTCTAACTAATAAACTATACAAGGTGATGAATATCCAACCTAACGAAGCTGGAGAGAAAGAACTTGTGGCTGTTGGCAACTATTCATTTTCAAGGGTAATTTTATTCAATGTTAACATAACAGGGTGAAACGTTGATCTCCCCCTTATAATTCAAGGTCTGTGGGATTTTAAAGTTGAGAACAAAATCCTCCGAAGTTAATGAGTTAGTGCTTAAACTTTTAATAAAGAAAGGAAATACTAACCAAAAAAGATTGCGTTTGTTTTTTGGTTTTTTTGGATACATTTTCTCTTGCAGTCTCAAAATTTGGCATTACATAAGAAAAGCAAATGTTTAGGATATTTAAATCAAAAAACATCTGATTTTCTTTGTCCTAAAAACTTTTTTTTTTAAATTACAGATTTATGGAATAATTTCGATCAAAATTGTGAAGAGTTCAGCTTATCTTTGTTAACTTCAAAGTTAAAGTCCTAACCCGCATAGAACAAGCGACGCTGTTTTAGAGTCTGAAAACGACCCGCACGACCCCAAAAACGGGCGCCGGCCCGACTCTGTTTTAGTCTTGAAGACAGTCGTTTAATGGCTGATTTAGCAATTTCTTAAAGAACAAGTGTACACTTATATTAATTTAAAGAAACAGACAGTATAAACTTCGTACAGTCTTTTCTGAAGTATCATTCTTTGTGGGTAACCCTGTGATAAAAATCTTAGCACTATTAGGCACAAGCAAGCTTCAAACCAAGATGTCGCGTTAGCACGCAAAAATCGAGTACAAACGTTGGACTGGTACAATCGTCGGACTGGTACAAACGTCAGACTAGTACAAACGTCAGACAGGTACATGTATAAGGAAAAACGTCGGACTTTGGTTGAGTTTAAAAAAAATGCTATAAGAAATAAATAAAAAATTACTCACATATTGTGATAAAAATAAAAATAACTGAATAAAGTCTCGTCCTTTGAAGTTAGCCCTGTGTAAATCAACAGACCAAAAAGGAGTTTTAATATGCCTATATCTTAGCAACCCGATGTCGTATATCCTTAAATTTTTCAACCTATGAAATCTATAAGATCATTAACAGTTTAAGTTTGAAAGTATCAAAGGTTAATACCATTACCAGGTTGCAAAGATTTAAGGATGAGAATATTTGAGTTAGTGACAAGAACTCAGTAACTTTTGGTAAATTTTTATTAGACTGCAGTCGTAAAAAGGAAATAATAAAAAGGAAAAAAAATATCTTAAAATTCAAATATTTTTTTCTTCATTCCGAAGTTTGTACTGGTCTAACGTTTGTACTGGTCCGACGTTTGTACTGTCCGACGTTTGTACTGGTCTGACGTTTGTACCAGTCCGACATTTGTACTAGTCCGACGTTTGTACTGGTCTGACGTTTGGACTGGTCTAACGTTTTTACTAGTCCGTCGTTTGTACTGGTTCGACGTTTGTACTGGTCCGACGTTTGTACTAGTCCGTCGTTTGTACTGGTTCGACGTTTGTACTGGTCCAACGTTTGTACTGGTCCAACGTTTGTACTGGTCCAACGTTTGTACTGGTCCAACGTTTGTACTGGTACCGTTGCGATCTCTAAAAACTTTAAGAGTTGTCTTTATCTCAGTGAAAGATTGATTGAAATGTGTCATAAAGAAAATGGGAAATATTGCCTGTTTCTGAATTGAATCCAATATTATCGTTACCAATTTTACCTCTTTATTTTTCATCTGTAATGGTAAAATTGCATAGATTAATAAAAAATACAGATAGAACACTAGATATCGTCTTTTCAAGATTCAGGGTTATTGTGAACGAAAAACTCTTAAATCTTGAAAGGACAACAGCCAGAGTTCTATCTGTATTTTTATTAATCTATGCATTTACCATTATAGATAAAAAGAAAGAGGTATTGCACGAAATGTATAATCGGTATGTATGTCGGCTAGGTACTTCAATTGAACTAGCTATGGCATTATGTCTAATTATGTCATTGTAATGGGCATTATTAAGGACGAAAAACTTTTGTCGGGATTTTTTTTTCTATTTTGTTAGATATCAAAGTATTTTCAAATCGTGACACCGAAGATATTAAAGTGTAAAAAAAACTTAATTTAAATTGATTATCTAACTTTACCATTAACTTTTGGCATGTTATTGGTTAAATACTGAAGATTTTCGATTAATCTTTTCTTCTTCTTTAATATTTTACTTGTTCAGGAGACGACAGGGATGGTTTTGAGCATCGAGGATAGTCTGATTATCTGGCCTGGAGGAAATAGGTAAATTTCAATTTATTATTTATTAAAACTATACAGTGAGGACCAGAAAGCTATGGAATAGAAAGACAATATTAAAGGAAAAATTAACTGTATTTGACGTTGTTAACAAGCAAATAGTTGTACTGTTGTACGTAACTTTACAATTTAAGTTTCCAATGCACAATAGCTGTGTGTTCATTGAACCATTTAAAGTCATAACTTGAGTCTTAGAGTAGTCTTCCTATTCCAGAGTTTTCTGGTTCTCACTGTACCATTAAAGATACACAGAGATGATTTTGCTACCTTGTTTAAACAGTGTGAACCATAAAACTATGTAAAAGGAAAACGACAACTTTTTATTTTGAACATGAAACACGTCAATTGTGTAGTGTACAGTGTACACAGTTCCATAGTACTTTAAGTTTATTTTCAAACGTCTGAATACTGAATTTTATTCTGATTCAATTATTGCCAACGGTCTACTCATTTTTACGAATAATTCCTCTTTAAGAGACTGTACACTTAGTTTCAAGTGAACCTCCATTAAACGAATTTAATTCCTTTTAAGAGCCTGTAGACTTTATTTCAAGTAAACCTCCATTAAACGAATAGTTCCTTTTAAGAGACTGTAGACTTTATTTCAAGTAAACCTCCATTAAACGAATAGTTCCTTTTAAGAGACTGTAGACTTTATTTCAAGTAAACCTCCATTAAACGAATAGTTCCTTTTAAGCAACTGTAGACTTTATTTCAAGTGAACCTCCATTAAACAAATAATTCCTTTAAGCAACTGTAGACTTTTTTTTAAGTGAACCTCCATTAAACGATTGATTCCTTTATGCAACTGTAGACTTCATTTCAAGTAAACCTCCATTAAACGATAATTACTTTAAGCAACTGTAGACTTTATTTCAAGTAAACCTCCATTAAACGAATAATTCCTTTAGGCAACTGTAGACTTTATTTCAAGTAAACCTCCATTAATCGAATAATTCCTTCTAAGCAACTGTAGACTTTATTTCAAGTAAACCTCCATTAAACGAATAATTCCTTTAAGCAACTGTAGACTTTATTTCAAGTAAACCTCCATTAATCGAATGATTCCTTCTAAGCAACTGTAGACTTTATTTTAAGTGAACCTCCATTAATCGAATAATTCCTTTAAGAAACTCTAGGCCTTATTTAAAGTGGCCATCCATTAAAAGAATGGTATATTGGTTTCGCAAAGGTACCCTTACAAGAATAAATGTGATATCCATGTTTTTAAGTTAAAAAATTTGATATTTTTAATTTTGGTTTCTCAATAAGAGTGTTTGGAGGATTTCTCCGAAAGAAACGATGAAGAAATTGTCTAAAGTAAATACAAAGTAAAACGACGATATCTCCCACATTAAAAATTTGATAAGGTTACAGGGTATCTTTAGAAAAGGTTAACTTGAAATTATGACGACTTTCCCTTTAACAATCCACTATTTAAGGGACAAGCCAACAGGAGTGATGATACCAACTCATCTCAAGGTTCTAACAATTGTGGAGAGACCCTTTATTGAGCACATGAACAACACTAGGAACGTATTCTATACTTATATGCGCCATCTTAGTTTTACCAAATTTGCATGAATGCAATTCTTGAGTTTTTAACCAAGGCGCATTGTGCTGGACTTAATCTAAGTAAATGCTGAGATCAATTCCGGGTAAGAGTCCTTAATATAACCGTTCTTAACCGATTAAAAAAAATGAATTATACTTTTACACTTGCATCTGCAATGATGATGATAATAAAAAATTTGATAAGTTAAATTGGCATGTGCTCTGATAAATAGTTAAAAATGTTATTGGAATCATTTTCTTTGTTGCTTGTTTGCTTGTTTGCTTGTTCAAAAAATGTATGTTTCTTACAAATTCAAAATGGCGGTCACAGATGGGTTTTAATCAGCTGATTATGAATATGAATTGTAGTGGATGTGAACGAGAGGATGGTTGGTATCCGTGTCCAGAATATGTTTTCTCATCAAACTCTACACTTCTAACCACAAGTAAGTATCAACAGTCAGTAGTCAATACAATGTCAGCGATCTATGGCCGATCATGGAAACAAAATAATCGATCAGTATGATATTAGAAGAAGTTGCGCGGTGAGACGATTAAAGTGTTCGACTGCGAGTAATAGTAGATAATTTTCAGTTATTCGTATTTCAATTATTAGAGCTTTTTAAATTATTTATTTGTAACCAAGAAGAAAACGTGCATAAAAATATCTCGATATGCAATGTTTTGCTTCAAATTTTTCAAAATAAACATTTGGAAGATTTCATCTCTAGAGGTTTATGAATTTTCAGAATTCTGACTTGTTATTTAGATATGTTTTCACTAACGATTTTTGTTTGAAATCAAACAGAACATTTTACAAAATATTCAAAATTACAAGAAATTTTGAAGCTTTAGAAAACAAGAAATAAACTTTCCTAAATTGTAAATTGAATTATTTATTAACTGACAAGAAAGCACTGCGCCGGGAAAAAAGCTTCTTTGAAAAAAAATTGAATTGGTAAAAGTGCAATTTTTTACTCCTTTAATTACATTTTACAGAGAAGCAATAATTCAATGCGCTAAAAAATGTTATCTTAGAAATAGAAAGTTAAAAAATCTTTTTTTAAATAATGACATTTACAATTAACATTGGATACTAATACAGTTTAATTTTATATTCGAAATTTTTTTTAATCCATGACATTTACAAAATACATCAAATAGTGTATAGACAAAGGGACCGCCCCTTTGCACCTGAATTCGGAATGGAAAATCGCTTTTTTTCTGGCCACAGTTATCTTTGAAAAGTAAGACCAATACTAATCAATAGCTAATAAGCTATTTAGTTTACCCCAAAATTACCCAAATAAGTGAACGGTTCCTTTAAAAATCAACTTATTATAAGTGAAATGGGTCTGTGTACACTACACAATTGCTTTGTTTCATATAAGTTGGACTTTATAAATGATAACTTGAGTACAGTCATAACCAGAAAGACCCGAAATTAATTGACAGTTAATCAGACGACTGTACATATTTATATCTGGTAATTTTAAACTCACAATAAGGGCAGACCACATTTTGGAATTGGCAATTTTTTTATCATATTTCTTAAATTAGATTGTAAAGTGAACTAATTCCAGGTCTTTCTGATTATGACTGTTTACAGTCAAGTGTTATGATTCCCACAAATCAAAGGAGACCAGACGGGTGCGTCCTACTTTTTTTCAACAGTTTTGAATGCTTTCCAATATTACTCTCAGGTTGATTATCCTATACAGGGTGTCCCACGAAACATTACAGTAGCAAGAGACCTGGAATGCCGTCCTTGAACAATATTCTCCAAGTCCTGGAATTTTCAAAATGTGGTCTGCCTTTTTGGGTTGTAAATATATGAGATATTAAGAATTTTATTCATGTTTGAATTTTATCCAACAAATCCAAAAAATTTAACGAAATCCTTCATATCTCCAGTAACAAAAAAGGCAGACCACATTTTGGAAATGCCAAGACTAGGGGTATTTAGTAATTATTAACTCTAGAATTTTACTTTTAAGATTAGGGTTACAACTAAATGACGCAATTTTAAAGGACGCAATTTATTTCAAAAATCAAAGACGACCTTTAATTCGTCTTGCTATTGTCATGTTTTGTGGGACACCCTGTATATCCTGTATGTTTAGTGGGTAGTAAATACTGCTGTAAGGGCTACTGTATGGATCTACTGGAGAAGTTGGCTCTTAAATGCAACTTTACTTACGATGTTTATCTTTCCTTAGGTAAACTATACACTGTAACAGGATATATAAAGGGATTGTTCTCTCTATTAATTACAGAACCTAAAAAATAGTGGAACATAAGACTCAGGTCTAAGCTGTCATTGAGACTAAATTAAGAATCGAGATTTAAGATATAAGTTGCAACTAATCTTTCACAGAGTCGGTTTTATCAAATCAGAGCTGGGAACTTTAGAATGGTGGATATCGGGATTAATGCTTAATCCACTCTTTTTCTTAATCTCCAGATTAAATAATGCTTGTTCTCCTCTCGTTATTAATCTCCAGATTAATTAATCGATCGGGATTAAGGATATCTCATTCTAAAGTTTTCAGAGCTGAAAACTTTAGAATGGTGGATATCAAGATCATTGCTTGATCTCCTCTTTTTATTAATCTCCAGATTAAATATGGCTTGTTCTCCTCTTGTTATTAATCTCCAGGTTGATTAACAGATTGGGATTAGGGATATCCCATTCTAAAGTTTTCAGCTCAGCTCAGTTTGATATTCTATTTCGGGGATTTTCTTAGTGGGAATTGGCGCATTCCAGGATTTGAATAGAATAATTGACTCAAAATTGAGACAAATTCTCCTTAAGTCGAGCTTCTTAGAGCTGACAGCTGTCGATCACGCGACACAACCTGCAGTTGTCAGCTAATTCATAGCGCACAGGTTCAAGATTAAGCCTTAAACCTGGGCCGGGGCTTAGAAATTAAGCTGAAGATTTTGAATCGCGGGCTCAGAAAATATCAGCACGATTTTATCAGTTTTTCATGAACAATTCACCAAAAAAAGCTTCATCGTTTTTTTTTATTTCTAAAATGAAAAAAATGTCGACCATTTTTAGGTCAATCTTATGAAAAAATACCCCAAAAAGCTCTTTAAAAAGCTGCAAAAAAACCCTAACATCTCTAAATCATCAATACTGAGATTAAAGATTGCTTGTGATGGTAAAATTAAATTTTATGTAAGAAGAATATTTAGATATTAAAAAAACATTTTAAAAATATTTTGATGAATACAAAGATTACGCACATTAATCTCCCTCGAAGGAGATGATTCAGTTTGCGTACTGTCTGTTTGCTTACTGTACAACTTGTTCTTGCTGCCTAAACGTCAGTCCGGTACTTTTAACGAACCGGAGTTTTTGGTGCACAAATATTCTACGTTTATGCTTCCCTATTGTTGATTCGAATTTTTGCACCTTGATAATGAATATTTCAACTTGGTTGTAAAAATAACAGAATATTGTTAATAAAGAAAATTAATTTGAGTTATCAATCTAAAATAAAATTAATTTGAGTTATCAATCTAAAATAAAATTAATTTGAGTTATCAATCTAAAATAAAATTAATTTGAGTTATCAATCTAAAATAAAATTAATTTGAGTTATCAATCTAAAATAAAATTAATTTGAGTTATCAATCTTTTTTGTTCTAAGATGGTGATTACGGTAGTTTGGAGAGAAATAATCTGACCGGAAAGCAGGAGTGGACTGGACTAATAGGTAGGCTGTATATTGCAATAGGAGTTCCGAGTTTTCAAGTTTTGTTTTGCTATGTTTTGTCCCATATCACTCTATCCCCGTAGTTAATTTGAATTCGAACAGGACCTGCCCAGTTTGTACCGGCCTGCCAGATAACAGCGTGTACTGACCCGATCCTATGGTACAGTACGTCGCCCTAACCAGACTAACATACGACAGGGGTCAATTTTCTTGGCATAGTCCCGTGCGAGGGCTAACTATGACAACTCCCATGGCGCGTTCAGACTTTTACAGTACCCGACCTAATCCTAGGCCTATTTGACCGACCCCACTGGCTTAGTCCACTGTGATATATTAAGTTTCTGGCCGTATACGTTCGAATTTAAAAACGTATGACAGAAACTAGTTGCTGCTTTGAGTTTTGACACATTTTTTTGATGTTTTTAGTTTGAACAGATTTAATATTTTTGGACAATAAGAAATTATTTATAACATGGTAAATTTAGGAACATTTTTTGGAGCTATAGGACTTTTTAAACTTTAGTAGCGGTTATATACTAGAGTTTTAGAGATATTGAGTTAAAAATTTATATTTACTTACATTACACATTGCAACGGGAAAAGCTACCCACGCATCTATTTTAAAATATTGGTCATCCGTGCCCCACGGACACCTTACTATGTATTTTTTTGGCTTGTTTTTGGTGTACATCCAAAAAACGTCAAGACGGAAAAATAAAAACACTTTTTTGCCGATTTATTCAATCTAACAGAAAGTTCTTTTTAGTCATATAAAAAACGATCAAAATGGTGGCTTAAAAAGCAATATTAAAACTCAAATTATTACTAAAAAAGGGACACGAAGCGCTATAAAAGCCTGCAGTGTATGTATGTTATAAGACTTGTCGTTGTGTTCAATTGCTTATTTATTTCTTCTCCTTGCCAACTTCTAAATTGGATTTAGCGTTGCAAATACAATCTCACAGATGGAGACAATTGCAGAAAAATAAAATTGTTTTTCTATATTTTCTATATTTCCGAGTACGTAGTATCCAATTTAACCACATAGAAGGGAATAATTCAATAAATATAGGAAAATTTAAAGTTATTAGAAAGTATCTAGAAACTGCTACTTTTATGAAATAGTATTTTCAATCTATGGATTAATTACTAGAAAGTTTCTAGATGTTTAAAATCTAAATTGATAAGCATATACAGTAAGACAGTGAACAGAAGGTACAATATCAGCATTATGTAATAATACAGTTTAATAAATGATTTATAAAAACGGAACTTTACATTTACCTCTATCTAAAACTGCATATTACCTGTTTCTTTGCAACCTGATGGTGTACAACTTTTAATTTTCGTTGACCTTTTAAACATTTATTATTATAAAAGTAAAGCAATGAAGACACTTCTTTAAAAAAAGGGCAAAACATAAAGATTTAAAATCTTCCGAAAAGGTACGCTTAATTTTCAAAGATGTCTAGTTTTTCATTGATATTTTTACATCAAAAAATGCGATGATTAATTATAATCCTGTCTTTCTAGATTGAATTTCAATATTGACAGTTTGCCATTTTTCAATACTGAAGAAAATATTAAAGAACAGGGAAATGAAAATTATAGAATTTGATTTTTAAACTTTAAACTTAAAGATTTAGTAAAAGTAGGAAATGTAGGGAATTTAGGAAATTTATGAAATACAGGAAATGTAGGAAAAGTAGGAATGTTGGAAATGTAGGATATGTAGGAAATTTGGGAAAGGTAAGAATTACAAGAAATGCAAAAATACGGGAAATTTAGGAAATGTAGTAAATACAGGAAATGTGGAAAATGTAGGAAATGTATGAAATAAAGGAAATGTGGGAAATGCAGGAAATGTAAGAACTGTAGGAAATGTAGGAATTACAGGAAAAGTAGAAAATTAAGGAAATACAGGAAATACATGAAATACAATAAATGTAGGAAATAGAGGAAATGTAGTAAATATAAGAACTGTAGGAAATACAGGAAATGTAGGAAATACAGGAAAAGTAGAAAATTAAGGAAATAAAGGAAATACAATAATTGTAGGAAATAGAGGAAATGTAGGAAATGTAGTAAATACGTACGGGAAATACAGGAAATTTACAAATGCAGGAAATGTAGGAAATACAATAAAAAGATTAAATACAGTAAATGTGGGAAATACAGGATATGTAGGGAATACAGTAAATACAGGAAATGTAGAAAATGCAGGAAATGCGAGACATATAAGACATTTAGGAAATACAGGAAATGGTGGAAATGTAGGAAATGTAGTTTGTTATGTCTTTTATTACTAAGGTGAACTGGTTACTGAAAGAGCGGATATGATAGTTGCTCCCCTAACCATCAACCCAGAGAGGGCTCAGGTTAAACCTTTAAGTAGATCTTCAAGATAGAGGTTGCAACTTTTTAATTGTTAATCCCTTCAGGTTAAACCTTTATAAAGATCTTCAAAATAGAGGTTGCAACTTTTGAGTTGTTAAATCATTCAGTTTAAACCTATATAAAGATCTTAAAGAAAGAGGTTGCAACTTGTGAATCGTTAATCCTTCCAGGTTAAACCTTTATAAAGATCTTCAAGATAGAGGTTGCAATTTTAGTTTAGTTAATCCTTTCAGAACGTTTTAATCTGTATCTTTTGAGGCCAAACAAATTAAGTTATTTCCTAAATCTAAAGGACAAGTTAGCTGTTGTATCACGGTTAATTTTATTATTACGTTAAAAGCCTTTACTGTCGATTACAAGTTAAATCTAACTGTAGATTAGCGCCTGTTAATACAAATGTTCCGAGTTCTCAGATTTAAAAAAAATTTTGGTTTAAAAATATTTTGTACATGTTCAATCCCAAAGTGTTATACTTTTTTATCGACCTGAAACTTCTCTTAGATACAGGGTGTCCCAATAAACGTGGGAATTGAGAGACGACTTGAAAGTCGTCTTTAATTTCTGATATTTAATGCATGGCAAGGAAAGTTAAAAAAAGGACTGTACGTCATGCAGATAAGCTTTACATAAAGTGATCTACCTTTCTCGTGTCTTATAAATTGACAAAGATATTATAAATAAAGACAATTTTGCTTTATTAAAAAAGTGAAATTTTTACAAATTTTGCAATATCTCCGTCAATTTTATAGATACAAAAATGGTAGACCACATTTGAAAAATCTCAAGACGAGGCGTTTTCGATATTATATGTTTGAAATGGAATACTGCAATAATTGTGTTCATAAAATAATGCCGTGTGGATCGAAGACGATATAAAAGTCGTTACATAATTCCCACATTTATTGGGAAACCCTGTAGCACCGAAGAAACATTATATTGTAATACTATATTGAAAAAAAAATTTTCTACAGCAACGGATCAAGACATTAAAAAAGTAAATAAAATCTGTATCCAAGAATTTTTGGTTGTTTTGCTTTTCATTTTTTTTCTTATTTTGAAAGTTAATACCTTTGTTCGCCAATTTAATTTAATGAATCTCATTTTTTGAAGCCATGAGACAACATTTTGTTCAGGTAATGGAATTTAGCAAACCTTTCAAATATCAGGGCATCACTATTCTTCAAAAACGGGTAAGCACGTTTATTTATTATTTTCCTTAATTCCAAAAGTTCATAACCAAAAATACAATATTTTCCACTAGAAGGAAAAATAGATATTTACACGAAAACTGAAATTTTTTTCTAACTTTATTTAAAAGATTTAAGAGCTGTTCATGTTCCATGTATTTTATTTCTTAATCTAAATTATTATTCATATCGAATATGAAATCAAAAATAAAAATTAATTTTAATTTGTACAAAGAACCGATAGAATAATAAAGTTCTTAAATTATCTGTTTCTTACTTATGTTCAAAATATTATTATCTAGAATTGTTGCTATTTCTTGTTTATGTTGCAAAAGTAAACAATGAATTTTGAATAATTTGCCAATTTGTTTTAGCAACCTAGAGCCTCACAACTAGTCTCCTTTCTGCAGCCTTTCAAACCAACATTGTGGGTGCTAGTACTGGTTTCAGTTAAGGTAAATGCCGCAAGCATTTTTGTTTTTGATGATGGGTCGTCTTTAGTCAATTAACAATTCTACACGGGTTTAATGAGACTGTATACGCAATTTCAAATGCACAGTGTCCGTATTATAATAACAAATTTATATATTTTGACTTTTCTATTATTCATGCTAATTGCTTATAATATTCGTTTCCGTCCTGTAAAATCTTTATTTATCTCAAGGTGATAGCAGTTTGTTTATACCTGCTGGACCGGTTTTCTCCCTTTGGGCGGTACAACACGGACTCCGGAGAAGTACGCGAAGAGGATTCGTTAAATTTGACCGCGGCAATCTGGTTTGCGTGGGGGGTGCTTCTCAACTCAGGAATAGGTAAATAGCATGTTAGCATTGGCACTTTTTGTGCGGTGTAGGAGGTCGTATTGTTTCAAATTTAACATCATAACATGAATACAGAGAACCGAAAATCTGTGGAACGGGAAGACAATATTAAAGCAATAATTAAGTGTATTTGATGTTTTTACAACTATTACTGTAACATATTAAATCACCGATATTCATACTGCACAATTGCTTTGTCTCATGTTCATTTTGCTATATCAAGCCATTTACTGAGTCGTAAAGTCGTCTTCCTATTACAGACTTTTATGGTTCTCATTGTACCAACGTTGCGTTTATGAAAAGTCCCCAGCATTATGCTGCAGACGGAAACAGATGGATGTAATCTGATGTTGTAAAATCTTCGATATTTCATCTAACTGAATTCATGGTTTCAAATATCAAAGGTCAGAGGTTGCAAAGATATAGGGATTACAAGATGGAAAGACAATGGGATAGAGTTGGTGACAGAACTAAGTTTCTTTATATAGATGGTTAACCACAAACGATTAGACTTCAGAGACGACTTTACGGAATGTGTACTGTCTGTCAACTTATATTAACGATTCCCTGCAACTGTAAACTTTTTTCATTGCCGAATCATTAAACAACCCATTAAATGACTATAGTCAAGGTAGAAGACCTAATTTAACCTGGGATCGTCATATTTAATGAGTTTTATGTTGTCTTAACAGCCTCATCCGTTGTGGATATTCTTCGATTTTGAGTTAATTTTATTAGATTAATTAAATTCGATCCGTTTTCCTAAGATTTATGTACTGCAGTATCTAGTCAGCTGGAGGATTGAAAACATTGCAGTACAACGAAAACTTTAAAACAGTCTCAGCTCAGCATGAAACTTTTAACTGAACAGATTAAATTTAGCTTTTTTCTCAATCTCTCAAATGTGAAAATTAGTTTTTGACCAACGATAAGAGACCCTTTAAATCCCAGCTTAAAGGGACTGTTAAGGTAAAAATTAAACGGGATATGGGCTGAAGCCTAAAAATTTTAGGACAAAGCCACTTGACTAGATACAGAGCGGCCATTGATGGAAATTCTGGTCACATGAAACAGAAGGAGCTACGTAACTAGGTACTGCACTGCCATTGGTGGAAATTCTAGTCACATGATACAGACCTAACAATCATATTATCAAATATATCTATTAAAAATGAATAAGTATTATATTCAAATTACAATAGGAGCGCACCTAACATTTTAAGGCACCTCTGGGTTCACCTAATTTTCAGATTTGTTCTGTATTTGCTGAATATGATCTGTTTAAAACTTGGATTCGTATACCATATCACATATATATGAGTTTTGGTATAATTTCTATAACACAGTTTTATATCAACTTCTTGTGACAGCAACAACAGATAGAACTATTTATAGGTCGGAATCAACTCCTAAAATGTTTAGGCTTCAGCCAGTATCTCCTTTCATTTTGCCTTGAGAAACTGAGTTTTATTTATTCCGTTCTCTTAAAAGATTCCACCCCTTGGACAGCTGATACATTCTTGAATTTTTGACACCCATCTTGTTTAAGGCGAAGGGACTCCGCGTAGTTTCTCAGCTCGAGTGTTGGGTATGGTTTGGGCTGGATTTGCTATGATTATTGTGGCCTCCTATACTGCCAACCTCGCAGCCTTCCTTGTTCTTGATAAACCTCAAACCAGCCTCACTGGTATCAATGATCCGAGGGTAAGAATAACTACTTAGCCATTTCTATCCCTTTTTCTAACCAATTCTTTACAACCACTTCCACCAACACTTTTATCCTTCAAATCCACCCGCCTCTTTCACTCGCCTCTTTTCTATCTACCACTTTTATCCGTCCCTTACATCACTTCCGCCGGCAAATTTCCCCCGCCTATTTTTCCCTCACTACCTCACGACTTGTCCACCGTACACTTCCTGTATTATCTACAGGGTTACCCACAAAGGATGAGACTTTAGAGACAATTGTAACGGAATTTGTTTAGTCCGTTCTTTTACATTCAGGGTTCCTTGTAGGTCAAAACTGGCATATATCTGTACTTAATATTTTCAGAGTTTTGGGTCATCTTTACAATCTCATCTTTTATGGGTAAACCTGTAGTTTCAAAGTTTCCCTTGACTAATGTCAAAAACTGCACAATTTTCCAATTTAACCAACTTTACAAAGTCAATATAAAGGTTTCAATTAAAACATATTAAACTGACTATGAATATGTATCAGCTCACACTTTCATGCCGATTCAATTTGCGCCTGATCCAATCAGAGTTCAGTCATGTGTTTGGTGCATATTCTAAACCAATAAAAATTGCATGGGGATAATATCTATCTTTCCATCTATCTTATCATCCAATAAGAGATGAATCCTAAAATTGGCGCTAAACAGTAAATGTAAATATTTACTTTACACTGAAACTGCAGTGTTAGTACAGCTTGTGACATTTTTACTGTTGTTAAAGGGACTGTAAGCGTAATTTCAAGTGACCTTCCATGCAAAGATGACAATGCCCGATTTAAACAGTAGGCAAGAAATGACTTTCGGAGAGAAACCGCGAATGAAAATAAAAGAAGCAAAACAATAATATCTAATATACAAATTCTTTAGTAAACTGGACTTTGCAATCAATTAGTGGAAAAAGAAACATTCCGTTTTGTCACTGATATGCTGAAGAAGGAATGATGAAGCAAAGAATAATTATTTCTCTCGCAGTATCTCATATTCTCAAAACGAGGAGTGAAATTCGTACTTGATCGGATCGGTCCCCTTTAAAATTGCCATCTTTGCAAGGAGGCCTTGACAGACACTAATGACGTCATGCATGATTTCTTCAAAATCTCGGTGCCACCAATGCTACTTGATCTTGTGGCCCTACAAAAAAAATGATTCAGTCAGTTATGCAATTTTTAGAAACAAACAAACAGTAAAAAACATGTATTAAGCAAAAGAAAAAGTTTTTTCCATAGAACTTTGTCTTTTTCATCAGTAAAAGATTATTTTTAAACAATTTTTGGAAACTTTTAAATTATTTAATGCATGGAGAAGTATCAAAATTATCCTCCATTAGATGAATAAAATGTTTCCATTTGAAAAGATTAATCCAGAAACCAATATGCATTATAATTTATAATTAGTATAGACTGATGAAATTATTCTTTTTATGGATAAAAAATGCACGACAAAATCTATTGTTATAATTTCAGGTTTTCTATTTTTAGTATTATTATTAGTATTTCCTTTGAATTGATTTTATTAACACTAGTTGAAAACAACTGGGTTTCGCTTCTCTTTAATATTGTGAGAATAATAGATTTTAGGAAAATCTAAAAATTTGAAAAGCTCACAACTTGTAAATCTGTTATATAATCAACACTATTTAGTTAATTAATTTAATTAGTGTCAACGCTTCAATTTCATTTTAAAAATTGACACTTTTTAAAGAATAAATTTCAGACATTTTTAAAAAATTTTTTTCAAAGCATAATGAAGTTGGCACTAAAAACACCTTTTAAATAAATATTCACTAAAATTTTGTGTTCCTGACTTTCCCTTTGTTTAGTTAAGGAACCCAATGGAGAATTTCACCTATGCAACTGTCAAGGGATCAAGTGTAGATATGTATTTTAGACGCCAGGTAAATAATTTTTAATGCAAAACTTATTTTATACAGCAATCCAGGCAGCCATACAAGTTGTGCATTGATCGTTATTTCGACTGCAGGTCGACTTTGAAGTGTCGTAATGATTTGTCCTTAGTAACTGACCCACGTCAAACTAAAGTAAATTAATCGTAACATATGTTTTCAATCATAACTTCTTTAATCAAAGGGTAATTTAGGAGAAAAAATATTTCCAAAAAAATATGATTTTCTCAAATTTGTGGAGAAAATCAAAACTAGATGTGATGTTGCATAAATTTTCTATCTAGAACTAAAATAAGCTTATTTAGAACTAAAATTGTTTTAAGCTTGATAACTAACTAAAGGGCCCGTATTGCCCGTGGGGAAAAAAATCTGAAAAAAACTTTTGAAAAAATGGTTTGAAAAAAAAATAAATAAAAAAAATTAAAATTTTGAAAAAAAAATTCGATTTTTTTTACCCTATGACACAGTCACCCATGAGTGTCCACAAAAAATTTAAGCCCAATCGGTCCAGCAGACATAATAATATCATGGCTTTTGAAATTAGGTGTTACAATGCTAATTCATAAAAAAGACGATATCGAATTCTTCACTGAATTCCCATGTTTTTGGGACACCCTGTATATAGATTGGCAAAATCCTAAAATGTTTTAGCGTAATCATTGTGGACATGTTTGTACAAGGACCAATTCTCTTCTCATTATTTCTTCATCTAACTTTTGCACAGTTCAACTACAAAAATTTTCAAAGTATTTTTTTTTCTGCAAACAAACTTTTTTTTCTTTCTTTGTATTATGAAATATCGCTGATAATTTTGATATTTGCCATTGTTTGAGCTGATATTGTTCTAAAAATGTTCTGGGTTATATATGTAATTTTTAGAATAAAATCAGTTTTATAGTACAAAATATATATTGCGACATTTTGCATAATTAAAATAAGAGCGACATTAATTTCATTGTGTTCTTGTTACTACTGTATATCTGTACATATCTGTACATATTTGTACATTTTTGTTCATATTGGTACATATGTCTCATTAGAAAGTTCAGTTCATTTCAAGTATTAATCAGATTTTTAAGCAGCTAAAGCAAGTTGTACAGTACACAAGCTAAGTATACAGCTCACGACGGGACCGTACACCAAATGAACCATACCCTACTCGTGAAATTTATGTGAAATCTGTCCATGTTGGTACACCGTACATGTATGTATGTACTAGGTTGAGCTATCCAACATGTACCGCACAATGGAGGGGAAACACTTCAGGACTCCAGAGCTAGCTATTGATGCTGTGCGCAACGGGTAGGATTTTATTTATACCACGTGACCCTACATTCTCAGACTGGAATTTCCGATTCACAACGGTACCATGAAAAGACCAAGGTACTAATGCAAGGAAAATTAATTGAAGTCGCGTATACTCTGCGTACATTTTTAAACCAGTTCTCTCTGGGCGAAATTTTAAAAAAGAATAGATGCATCAGTGTTCGTCTGGTATCCGAGGAAGACAAAAGCATTTGATTTTGATAATTTTGAAAATTCACATAATAGTTTCCTATGACCAGAATATTTCATAGTTTATTTTTGTGAAAATTGATTCTATGTCAGGCTGTGACATCCGTCTTGTGTTTACCTTTCCGCCCAAAGACAGTACACTGAAGTACAAAAAATGCGTACACCTCTGAAATAACTTTCCTTGCATTAGTACCTTGGAAAAGACTATGTCTGATCAAAAATCAACACATGATTTCTTGTTAAGAAAAGGGTTATTTTTAATTTCGGTTTTCCAACACTTACAGGGTTACAGGGTTACAGATTGTCCCACGAAACATGACATTTGATGAATAGTTTAAAATGTCTTCTTTCATAATTTGTTACGTTGTTTCATACTAGGAAGAGAATAAATATAATATGGGAGTCATATTATAGTGAAATTGATTTCAAAGTAGAACATATTTGAGTAAAAGATGTTTTTAACGAAATAAAATACAACATGGCTTTAATATCTAATATAGAAGAAGACATTCAAAACTATTCATCTACTGTCATGTTTCGTGGGACACCCTGTAATTCTTTTTTCCCTGTAATTGATCAGATGAAGGAAGGTCTTTTGAAATTATTACGACAATCCCTTTAATTAAATTAAAATTAGAATTTATTAATTTTTTGTTTGTTTTTAGTTCATTAAAGGCTTTCATTTGGGACAGTTCCAGGCTAGAGTATGAAGCAGCAAGGTAAAAATATTAGAAAAAAGAAATATCAAAATATCAAATTATCGTTTCTTTCAAATTTTTTATTATTTAATATAATAAAGGCGTGAAAAATGAAATTTTGTGAAAGCTTTTATTTTTGGAAGAAATTTCAAAAAATCAATATCTAGAGAATATCTAGAGAATATCTAGAGAATATCTAGAGAATATCTAGAGAATATCTAGAGAATATCTAGAGAATGTGTAGGGAATATCTAGAGAATATATAGAGAATATCGGAATAAAAAGAACAGAGGTTAAAACTTTCTTGCCAGAACAACAGAAGTAGTTTCTCTCAGATATCTCGTTGTTGGAACCCACAAGGCAGGGAAAATCAAAATTCATGGCCTGAATTAACTTGGGTGTACAGACATCTGTTTGTTTGAAAAAGGGACTTGCGCAATTCTCCTGAAAAGTGTTTCCTCAAACAACTCATTCAAAAAATATCTTTGGTCAATATTTTTGGTTTAGTCTGGTTAAGACAATATCTGGATCAAGCACAAGTTCCCGTATATGGTAATTTCCGGAGTAAGAAGTTTCACCTTTTTAATCCGTTACGTTTTTTCAGAGACTGTGATCTTATAACAGCTGGCGAGCTGTTTGGCCGGTCAGGTTACGGTGTCGGGCTGCAGAAGGGGTCACCTTGGGCAGACCAGGTCACCTTGGCTATTCTAGACTTTCATGAAAGTAAGATTTTTTTTGATTCATGGTTTAATATTTTATGAGCACTTAAAAGATTAGTTTATACTGTACAGGGTTTTCCACAAAGGATAAGACTGTACAGACGACCTAGGACTCTTTAGATCTGTTGATTTAAAGGTTAAATCAATATTTTCGCCTTAAATATAGGATTGTCACTTTTAATAAGTGGGCAAATAAGTTAGTTGCAAAAAATCGTATATACAGAAACTGTAAACGTTATAAATTCCGTTCAATCGTCTGTGAAGTCTCTTCCTTTGTGGTTTACCCTGTATCAAAGCAAAGTGAATAAATACTAAAGTGGACCAAACTCATAGTTGGATGACGACATTTTATGTCCCAAGTAAAAATAAATATGTATATATATATATATATATATATATATATATATAAATTGGTCTGTATATGGAGTGTACAGTACAACAGAAACTGGACTCCCTTTGTTTACAAACACAGACTTAGAATTTGTATTTAACTTAAATATAAGTTAACGTAAATTAAGATTTCAGAAGTGAATTTTAGCCATTTTACTGCACAATAAATGATTTCAGACAACACAATAATGCCTGCAAGCATAATCTGTAAAACAAGGAATGCACAATTTGTGATACCGAAAAATGAAGATCTTCGAAATATATCTCTTGGTCTTCGTTTTTGTACTTTGACAGATTTAAGAGTGGTTGAGAACTAGACATAGTTTTAAAGATATTAAGGGCTTACATTTCTTTTTCTTTTTGGGACGGGGGAGGCCGGCCGACCCCCCCACTGATCCAGGAGGGGGATGAGCCACCATAGCCCCCCCTGAATACGCCTCTGGATGATAACATAGATCTGTTTTCAGAAATTTACAAACATATTTTAAATGGAGTGAGATTTGAAACAAAACTAAGCAGTTTTAAAGATAAATTCCTTTAGAACTAGAAGTGCCAGGCAAAATCAATGAATTGATTAAGCGACTAAATAGTATTTACATATAAACTACATAGAAACGTACAAAAATTTTTGATTTTAAATCGTGAAAATTTCGAAGTTCTATCTGAAGACGACATTTACATGGGTCTTTAGTCTATTTTTTCTAGTCTTTACTTTCCAAACGAAATCTTTTCATGAAATTATTTCCAAACCAAATAAAGCCTTATGGCCCAACCTGTCGTCGTTTCCTTAGTCTGTTCCACTTTAGTATTTATTCACTTTGGTATCAAAGGGTGTAAAAAATAAGCTTTATGCGACTGTAGACGTAATTTCAATTGACACTTTATATAAAAAGTGACATTTTTGATTCACAACGGTTCCCTTTCTATGTTTGATGAACAATGAGGGAGATATCGTCGCTTTATTAGCTTGCTTGTTTGCTCAGCATAAATGGGAAATTCACTTAAATAGAGATGATGCACAATAATTAAATAGAGATGATGCACAATAATTAAATAGAGATGATGCACAATAATTAAATAGAGATGATGCACAATAGTTAAAAGAATCAATAATTAGAGAGAACTGAAAAACATGGATTTCCTTATAATTTTTAATCAGACTCAGTTTTTAAGGGTACCGTTGTGAATTGGGTTTGGTTTAAACGACTTTATGAATGCAAAGTCACTTGAGGAAAAACGCCAACAGAGGCTATTTCAATAACTATTTAGTGTTTATAATAAAACTGATGCATTAATGGTAAATCTGCATAAGCCTCAAAGAGATTTTCTCTCTGAATATTTCTTTTCCCGAAACATGATAAAACTATATAATGCAATTTTTCTCAAAATTGATTCTTCATGGATATAGATTGATTCCTCTTAATTCTATTTTCAATATCTTCGAAAATTTACCGATCAAAAATAACACGGTTTTTAATTATCACCTGAAATGTTAACTTATTGTGAATATTTTTATAAAATGAAAATTTACTTAAAACTTTAGTTTTCTACAGTTTAACCCATTGGGTTTTTTACTTTTATCAGTAATTGTAAACATACATAAATAGCCATGAAATATGCGGGAACAGTCTTAAAAATAAATATCTGAAGCAATCCATTATCAAAAGGTTTAGAAAACGTCATTTTTTAAATTCTTTTTATGTTTCCAAAGTTCTGGTTAAACTTATAGTCCCCATATCTTTGTAACATCATGGTGCTAACCTTGTTTCTCATATTTTGAATTATAAAAGGTTAGAAAATCATGTTGGAAAAAAGGATTTGAAAATTACATTACGAGGAGAGAATGAAATAAGATCATTTTCAACATTTTTATATTATTTTTATTATAAGTAACAAGAATTTAGTATGTTCCGAGCTACATCTGAATAAACTGAAATAGCTTCAAAATTAAAGGCTTTCTAGTTTGAAATAGGAACAAATTTATACATATTGATTTAAAAACTCGTTAAATTTTTATCTTAATAATTATTTTTTTATACCTTTTGTCTGGTTCACAGAAATCTTCTTTAAATATTTAAAAAAAAAAATTTTTTAACTTTATTTACTTTTTAACATTTAAGTACAAGCTAATTTTGATTGCTCAATTCAATAATTTTCATTCCTTTCCTATATTGAGAAAGTTTTATTTTTTTGCGCATTTCAATTTTTATCTAATGCTAACAGCTGTCTTTTTTTGCATATTTGTTTATCCACTAGAATTTTTTTGTAATATTTTAAATTCTAATAATCCATAAAACATGAGAAAACTATGAATTGTAAAAACCAAAAAAACATTTGCAAAAAAATAAATTTTCTTGTTCCCTCTGAAATATATAGAGACTGGATAATATATATGTATATTTATATGTAGGTAGATATATGGATATATGGATAATATATGGATATATATCTAGGTGGATATATGGAGAGACTGGATAATAAATGGATATTATCAAGCGAGGAGGATAATATTTGCAATGAGAAGGATTCTAACTCCCCCGCCACCCTGGGCCTGGAGAACATGATGGGCGTATTTATCCTAGTGGGGGCGGGTATAGTCGGTGGTATAGGTTTAATATTGCTGGAGATTATTTATCATAAACATAAAATGAGGAAAGTCGAGAGATCTGAGGCTGCCAAAGTGGCAATATCAAGATGGAAAGGAACGGTTGAGGTAGGTTTAGCAAAAAAAAAATTCAAATAATTTTGCGGTTGCATTTGCGGCTCGGAAGTTCTCCTTGTGAGAGGCCATCCGAGTTCCACCCTTCGTTGGACTTTGTTCCAATTTTCCTTTCATGACGAAATGAAATGAATTAATCTATTTTTACTGTTAAATGTTGATGTTGATTTATTTTGAGTAATCTCAGAATAAATCTGTTTGGAATTTCACAAATAGATAATTAAAACAAATTTTTAGAAAAGGGGATGGTAATCTCGAAGCTTTAAGCACAAGATATACGAAAAACAAATTTAAATATTAGAAATTCAAAATATTAATGTTCTTCTAAATACCTTATAAATAACAAGAGTTACAATTAAAAAATAAAATATCTTAATCTTACATGGAATTTACTAAAGCTTAACGTTAAATAATAAAAAATGTACTATTTTAGAAAAGAAAAACAATACGTGAATCTAAAGTTGAGAGAAGTAAGAAACAAACCTCGAAAACTAACGGAACAAGGTAGGATAAATTATAAACCATGGAAAGACGATAAGCGCCATGAAAAACTCCTGAAATACAAACTTCTGAAATACAAACTACTTAAATACAAACTCCTGAAATACAAACTCCTGAAATACAAACTCCTGAAATACAAACTCCAGAAATACAAACTTCTAAAATACAAACTCCTAAAATACAAACTCCAGAAATACAAACTCCTAAAATACAAACTCCTAAAATACAAACTCCTAAAATACAAACTCCTAAAATACAAACTCCAGAAATACAAACTCCTGAAATACAAACTCCTTAAATACAAACTCCTAAAATACAAACTCCAGAAATACAAACTCCTGAAATACAATCTTCTAAAATACAAACTCCTGAATAAGACATTCAGAATCTCTTTTTTTATTTAAAAGAAACATAATAATCTTTAAGAAACTTAAACAACCCTAAAACAATACGGATAATTTCATCAAAAAAAACTTTTAGATCACCAAGTAATTTGTTTTTAAGATAATAAATACTTTCATAGAAAACATTTACGATATACAAATCGATTTGAAAAAAAACTCAAAAAGATGGCTTACCATTAGGATTCCCAAACTCCATTTTGTTTCAGTATAATTCGAGATAACTTGTCCCTATCCTTCGATAATCTGACGAAGGGCTCGAAGGACTCGAGGTGGCAGAGGGTGACCCATCTAGTCCGACCACGTAGCACAGCTACAGGTAAAATACGCAACAACTAAACCAATAATTTCCCGCCATTTTATCTTTCTATCAATCAGTTCTGAAAAATATAAAGCCACGGCATTTAAAATTTGAGATAAAGTCTATTAAAGGGACAGACCGGCTATGTGAGGTACAGGGTGTCCCAATAAACATGGGAATTCAGTGACGAATACGATATCGTCTGTGCAATGAATTAGCATGTAATACCTAATTTCAAAAGCCATTATGTTTGCTAGAATTTATTTTATGAAAAGGGTAAATGGCTGAAAAGATGTGTCTATAATGTCTCCGCAAGATGAACAGTGAAGACGGACAAGTTTACTCTGTTTGTATACTGTAATTTTCTTGTTTTACTAAGTACAACCGTATGCAGTCAAAACATAAACAAACAAAATGTGAACATATAGCAGACGAAAATCTTACGGATTACAGCTTTCTCAGTGGGTATCAATATACTAAATCAAATAATTATTTTTAAAGACGCTATCGAATTCGTCACTGAATTCCCATGCTTATTGGGACACCCTGTAGTTAAACTGAGTATATGCAGTGTTGTGGACAAATTCTTTAGGATTCATTAAGGGCATATAAAACTTTTTCACGATGTATAATCACTGAATTTGAGTGCATAGTCGACGTTCAAAATCAAAATCAAAATTTGTGTGGGTACGTTTTCAGAATCGGTTTCTTAAAATTATTAATTAAAGACGACGAAAAATAAACTAAAATATATATATAGTAAACTAATTAGATGGCTAGGAGCATATTTCTCTACAGAAATTTGTCAATAGATCAATGCTAATATCAATTATTTTGTTTTCATCATTATACTGAATTTCTTATTTTTTATGAATTTATTTGCAGATTTCTACAAATTTTTCAAATGTCGTCTTTTCAATAATATTCCAGAAAATCTGCAGAAAATGATGAGATGATAAGATTAATTTTTATTTTTTCAACCTGTTCCTAAACAAATAATTAGTTTATTGTAGAATTTTGTTTTCAATTTTTGTCGTTACTATTTAATAATTAAGAAAAAACAATACTGAAAACGTATCACCCCTAAAGTACGATGTTGAACGTCGACTTTGTGCTCAAACTCTGGATTTACAGATCTTTAAAAAGTTTTATTTGTCTCAAATTAATCCTAAAGAATAGGCCCACAACACTGCATGCTCAGTTCAACTAACTTACATAGCCTGTCTGTCCTTTAAATGTTTATCTACCTTATCAGTCATCATATACATATTTCTAAACAATCCATTTAATCACTATGAGTTTCGATTTGGTTTAAATCAGATATATATTTACGCAATATTGTTACAATTTACCCTTTTTAGGTCTTTGCCAGTCCCCTTTGACTCCTCGATATATGAGAAGTCTTCCTAGCGCAGAGTTTTTGAGAATGGTTGAAAATATGGAACACCATAGTTCACCTATTGCACCACTTTCAGTTGATTTTAATAAAAAACGAAGAAAAAGGTATTATAATTGTCGTTATCATTGTCATTATCATTGTCATTGTCATTTTCATTATCATTATCATTGTCATTATCATTGTCATTATCATTGTCATTATCATTGTCATTATCATTGTCATTATCATTGTCATAATCATTGTCGTTATCATTGCCATTATAATTTTCATTATCATTATCATTATAATTGTCATTATATTTGTCATTATCATTATGATTGTCATTATAATTGTCATTATCATTATCATTATCATTGTCATTATCATTGTCATTATAATTGTCATTATAATTGTCATTATCCATATGATAATGACAATGATAATGATGTCCTAAAGATACTTCTTGAGGACGACCCCAGGGTTGCCTTAACTAAACAACAAAATATATCATTAAAAAATTTATTTACATTATTAGATATTAGTCAATTAATTATTTAAATATATTACTAGTATTATTATTACTATGATTATTATTGTTATTATTATTATTATCATTATTATCATTATTATTATTATTATTATTATTGTTATTATTATTATTATTATTATTATTATTATTATCATTTTTATTATTATTATAACTATTATTTATACATTGTTATACATGGGGAATAACAAAAACTAAACGGCAGTGACTCTTTCTACTTAAACATCTAAAGAAATAGATAATTCAATCTTTAAAAAAATTGTTTCAAAATAATTTTTAAAAATCATTAAAAATTGTAAATTGTAAAAATGTTCAGAGGTGTACTTTTACTTTTGAAAACAAAGACAGCATTTTCACAGCGTGAAAAATCAAGTCCAACTCAAAGACTTTACTGTTTTAATATATGTAACAGCATATAGAAGGGGGGGGGGGGGGTAAACATTTTTGTCTTCAGAAGGGAAAGTCTGGGAAAGAGGTAAAACTCACATAGTCTTGGTAAGACAACTAACACATGTGGATGAAATATGATATCGTCATAAAACTGAGGGTCATCTTGGTAAGACCTCTAACAGATGTGGATCAAATATGGGGGGAAAAGGCTAAAATGGGGATGGGACATAACACATGTGGATGAAATATAATATCGTCATAAAACTGAGGGTCGTCTTGGTAAACCTCTAACATATGTGGATCAAATATGGGGGGAATACACTAGAATGGGGATGGGACATAACACATGTGGATGAAATATGATATCGTCATAAAACTGAGGATAGTCTTGGCAGACCACTAACAGATGTGGATCAAATATGGGGGGAATACGCTAGAATGGGGATGGGACATAACACATTTGGAAGAAATATGATATCGTCATAAAACTGAGGATAGTCTTGGCGTCATGACTTGGCAAGACCATGTACAGATGTGGATGAAATCAGGAGAGGAAAAGGCTAAAATGAAGATGGAGGAACAAGTCTTTTTTTTTGACTTGACACAAGACCAATTCAAGACGTGGGGGAAAACAGAGATATTTGATGAAATTTGAGATTATTTTGGGAAAATTGAGGGTCTTGGGGATGCTTCTGGACGTCCTCAACCTCGTCCAAGACGCTCTCGTTCTTGCTGGGATGTTTCTAGTTTAAAAAGTGCTGAGTTTTGACAGTTAAATGCCTCAATATTGTTTCTCAATTAGAAATATGGACTGTGAAAGAGAAATCACAATTGAAAATTGAAAAAAGTCACCAGATCGGAAACAGACTAGACGGTTAACGTTCATTTGAAAATGAATCTTTAGTCGCTTTAATTTACCCAAAAAAAGTTTTAATAATTTATTTTCAGGAATCCGCCAGATAGTCCTGATATCCTGCAAAGGTGCACTCCGCCCCCGGATATAAACGAGGGCGTATCTGTCAACTCCCCCTCGGAGTATATATCCTCTGATTACGCCCCTGTATCCACGGACGGGTGGGTCCCACCAATAGAAAACCTGCCCTGTCCGCCCCCTCCACCAAGAAACAGACTAAAGAGTTACTCCGGTGCTTACCGAGGCGGACAAAGCTCTGTCTTGTCTCCGCCGCCATACAGAAGACAATATTCTGATAATAGTTATTCAGTAGATTCAGAGATTGTGTAGAGTACATGAGTATTGGCAAGTTGTATTTAATCGTAATCGTAGATACAGGGTCACCCACAAAGAATGAGACTGTTAAGACGACTTGAAACTCTTAAGATTTGACGATCCTAAGGTTGATTTAAGTCTTCTGTCCTTCACCTGGTCTTTGACTGGCATATTTAACGATTAAACAAAGAAGGAAACAAGTGTTAGTTGCATGGAATCTTGAATAAAAGGAAATAGACAATATGAATTTTGTACAGTCATCTCTGAAGTCTCATTCTTCGTGGGTAGCCCTGAATATGAAATTAGGTAAATTGGACAGCAAATCGTCAGTACAGTAACTGTGTCATGCTATTGTGTGCTTCATCTAGAAACATTTTGTACTGGAAAGAAAAACAAACGCTTGTTCTTGATTACAACCAGAGATAAGATAGTTACAGAGATCGATTAACACCTGTAGTAAGCGATATTTTACACAGCACGTTCTATTGTGTACAAGGACTGTACATGACCAATCAGAAGACATCTGTATTCAGGGATATTTAAGGATCCTTAGAATAGGAAATGCAAAATCTTTAAAAATAGACAATAGTCATAAACGTTATTTTTTATGTTTAAAATTGGAGTATTTCTTTAAAAGTTGTAAAACTTAACCCCTGAATGCAACAAATGTCCGTGAGATGTCAGTCAAAAAACATTACATCGAACAGTAGCATGGCCTCCCGGGACACTATACGCCTGCTCAGCCTATCCAGGCAGAGTGTATGAGCAGTCTGTGATTACAGCAAAAATTGGTTTCTGATGTACACAATGGCACAAAATTCAATTACACATTTTCCCAACTGTTCATTAGCTCTCCAATCTATTTAATTTTATATATCTATGATCTTAATTTATATGTATGTTTAGAATAATATTTAAATGTAGGAGTTTCATATAAATCGTAATGTGTAAATATAAAGCTATATATGTACAAATAATATGTATATATAACAATATATTTACATTCAGTGATAGCTGCATAACCCTGGTAGTCTTTTTAAGAATATTTTTATTTCATTACCCAAGTAGCCTTGTTTTGTTAGGATTGGTTTGCATAATCATATATTTTCTCTGAGATAAAATGCACAAAAACAATCATAAATAATTGATATATCAAATTTTCTTCTGACCGGCCCTCCGTTTAAAGAGGGTTATGCACAATTTACGACGGTGAATCCTTTAAACCTTTATCTTATTATAAATAATGTTTCTGTTTCAGAAAAAGTTCTTTTTCATTACAGAATTGTTTAAGAAATAAAAGAATAAAGGAATAAAAATTAGACAAATATCCCACAAAGAAAATAATATTAAAGGATTCTTTACAAGTTCTAATAAACAATACTTATTAATTATCATTACATTATAGAGTAGGTTCTTTTTTAAACCTAATAATTATATGATCTGTTAAGAAGTAGATACAATTCGACATTAACATTATGCTTAATTTACATTAATTTTGATATTCTTTAGATTGTAAAGTGTTTTTATTTTTTCAATGAGGAATTGAGTCTTTGTCACAAACCCTGATTATCTAATCCCTACAACTAATTGCAACCCAAAGTTGTAGACCCTTTATATTTCCAATTATCACTTTGTGGCAAAGATTCAATTCCTTGTAATTTGTTTAATATCAGATTAGGTCAAATCATGATTTATTTGTTTGAACTGCATTTGTAAACATTTGTTTTTATCAAATTTATTAATTGCTGTTCTTGTTGATATATTTTCTAACAAAGATTTAAATGTTTTTGCAGTGTGTTGTGTGCTCAATTTACAATTTTGTTTAGACAAAAAATATTGTTTTTCATCTTTTGTAACAATTCAAATGAGGCGCTGTTACTCCCAAGCTCCTCAATCTTTGCAAATTGGAATAAAAGACATAGGTCTTTAATTCGACTATTGTTCACAACAAATTTCGTGCAGGTTTGCATTTGGCTCTAAAAATTAAGAAATGAGACGTCACATTTTGCTACAGTCTCAGTTTTACATGGGATTTTACAGAAAAATGAAACCTTCACTAAATCAAAAAAAATTGCTATAAAAAGTGTCGACCCCCCCAAATTAAATACCCAAGTTACGCTTCTGTAATTCTAAATTTTAAATTTTTTGAAAATATAAGAAGGAATTTATATATAATCCAAGTATATTGCACAAAAATAACATAATTGTGACCATGAACAATAGTAGGCAATTATATCAACACAATGAAGACTACTTTCGAATTTAATTTTGATCTAAATTACGCTGTTAAACAGCATGGATGCATAAAAACATAAAATCATGAAAATTTATCATTCCAAAAAGCTTCTCTTTGATTACATGTAAACTTGTAATTAGATAAAAGCTTGTTAGTCATTAAACTTAAATAAAAAATTCGTCTTCATTATAGCGATATAATCGCTTACCGCCGTAAAAAAAAATGGGTTTAAAGGTCTGTTAGGGTAGTTGCATGTGGGACTCCATGTAAAGATGACAAAACCTGATTCACAACGGTACCCTTTATATCAATATTTATAATTTTGAAAGCTGATTATTTTCAATTGCTGGTACTGTTCCAAAGTGACTTGAGCATTTCTATACGACAGGTAAATCGGTTATTGCCATCTTTGCATTGAGGGTCACTTGAAGTTTCGTTATTGGTCCGGAGAACCCCGCCCCCCCCCCTTCCTTTAGTTTTTGCATTGTTGTATAAAATGGTGCTTGTTTGTATTATTATTTGTATTATCAGTTTCTTTTCAGAAAAAGGAAAAAATATGTTATTGCAGATTTTAATTCAAAACATTTAAAAGTTGTCAATTAGAATTTTAGTCGAAGATCGTTATAATAAATATTGCCATGTATACATTTAAAAATTAATGAACAATTGCAGTCATTAATTACTAGAATTATTATAATTACTAGCTTGGGAACCCAGCTTTGACTGGAAATAAAATGATAAGAAACAAGAAATAGTCGTAATTTTGATTTTTTTCGATATTTACTGTCATAACACAAGAAAATGACTGATGCTTCAATTAAATGCTTTGGTCGAACACTGATTGTGGCTTTTGGGAGCACTAGGTTTGTTTACATTGCTCCCAGACAGTATAACAGTATACACCGTTTCCGTTCATTTGAGCTGAACGCTCGTAACATACAGGGTGTCCCACATCATATTAGACCGAGAACGGGTCTAAATTACGATTTTCGGAACTAATTAGAAAATTTCATTTAATGAATCATTTTGAAAAATAACATAAGGCTTATATAAGAATTTTCTTGCGGAAAATGATAAGTTTTTCGAGTATTAAGGGTTTATTTTGGTGTTAAAGATTGGAGATAATCTATTATGATATGGGACGCTCTGTATAACTTCTTTGGTTCCTTTCACCCCGGACTAACATTCGGATTCTTTTATTTGAAATCAAACGTGTTTTGGTATATTCAACAATCTTTAAATTTACGGATATGTGTTTTCTATACTTTTTGATTTACACTGTAGTTGCCTAGATCAGTACTTAAAGAAGGGTCTACAAGCGTAATTGTAAGTATATAACCCTCCATACAGAGATGACAATGCCCCAGCATTCACAACTTAAAAACATTTTCAAACCTAAAATAATTTGACGACATCTTTCACATTTTTGATCAGATAAATCGGGCATTGTCATCTTTGCATGTCCAGGTTCATTTGAAATTACGTTTACAGTCCCTTTAAGTAATATATTTTGTTTACAAGAAGTTTAAAAAAACTACATTTAGCAACGCATCGATATATTTTAGGTTCCATCATAAAATAAAAGTAACAAAATGTTGATAATTAAACATAAATATTTTCATAAAATAACATAAATCCACAGATATCCAAGTTCTAAATTCGAAACAAGAAAAAACAGCTGATTTCAGAAGAATTGCAGCAAACGAGAACAGCTTTTTGTTTCCATAAAGCAGCTTCCAAGAACAGCTGATGAAGAATAGAAACAGCTTAACTAGCAGCAGGCTCACCCTCTGCTGCTCCCTGCAACAAAAGACAAGATTAGTCGTCTTTGCCGGACTATTCGTTTCTCAAAAAATCTTCTACCTAGGTCCTAGAAAAAAATCTAAAATAACACTAAAACAATTTTTGCTGTCTAAACATTTGTGTGAAAAGGTTTTAGGACTTTAAGCGTATTAAGATTAAGATTTCAAATAGAGAAAAAGTAAGTTATAACTTTTATAAATCTATTTGGATAGATTGATTGTTAAGGTAAAATGAAAAGGGGTATTGACTATTGACAACGATTAATATTAGTTCTATCTGATGTCCATGTCTCCAGAAAATGATTTAAAACTGTGTCGAAAACTCATAAATATGTAATTAATATAATCACTTAATTTTGTTAACATTTTCATTTAATTTTGTTAACATTGACATTTAATTTTGTTAACATTTTCATTTAATTTTGTTAACATTGTCATTTAATTTTATTAACATTGTCATTTAATTTTGTTAACATTGTCAATTAATTTAACATTTTCATTTAATTTTGTTATAAAGATATTGGGTATTAATCTTGATTTTATAATAAAAACACTGAACCCTAAAGATCTACTCTAAATGTGACTGTTAACAGAAAACCGACAAAAAATTTCGGAAATCTTGATGACTAATATTTTTCAAAAATTTTTAAACATTTTTTATCAAATATCAAAAAAAGACTTCTTAAATTCAATGCTCCGGATAAATTTTGTTTTTATTCAAATTATGCTTTTAAAAAACAAGAAAAATGTTTAAGTTTAAAAATTCCAAGTGAGCTTTGATTTGTTTCTCATTCTAAAATGAAAAAAAAAACATTTTTAAATTTTATTTGTCAAATTTTGATTCTTGACAAAATTCGACATTCATAGTTTTTTTAAGAAAAAGAGACTTGACGCTCTAATCTAAAATAAAGCATTTAAGAACTAAAAAACACCTGTAAAAGCAATGCATTTTAACAAATTCTACTTTCTAAAACACGAGAAAAAAATCAATGAAATTAAAAGTTTTTAAAAAACCCAGACATTTTTATTTTTATTTTCTAAATGTTTTCGATATAAAATGGTTTGGAGGTGTCTTGAAAAAAAGGTTCTAGCTAAATATATTGAAAAAAAAATAGTTTCTAAAAACCAAACGAAAACAAAAAGCTAAAAGTTTGGCCGTTTTGTGTGGACGCAATAGAGGAAGAGGCCCAATTACTGAAAATAAAATACACTATAGCAAAATAAATACCAGACTATGTCTTGATTATGCTTTAAAAAAAAGTTTAAAAGCTCAGGAATAAAATTAATAATATTTCGGCACAATACCGACTAGTGACATTGACAAATTTTATGTTGTAAATGATGAAAACCTTGAAAGAGAATAATTCTAGTAATAATTGACTGTCCTTGTCATTTTTAGTGACCGTCCATTTTAAGAGGGTCGAATGCTGAATTGACAACGGTACCCTTAAATCTTTATCTAATCCTTAATGTGGAAGATATCGTAGTGTTTTTTGCTTTAAAAGTATTAAATTCTCTCAATTTACTTCATGTATCTGGGAGAAAGAAATCCGCAATTCAGGTTTAGAGAAAAACAACAATTGAAAGGTAACCAAAGTTTTTAGAATAAATCATGGATCATTCGTTCTTATTCTTAATTAGACAACGTTTTTACGATTTTAATTGTGAATCGGACATGCCACTATTTTTTTAAATGAATTGTCACGTAAAATTACGTCTACAGTTCCTTTTTTCCGGCAGGCAGCATTGAACACGTGCCTGCAATGCTATTCAGTTTGCTATGTCGTCTTTTCTACCGTTCTAGCAAATAATTTTCCGTATGAAATAAAGAAATTTAATATGGTTTCCGAAAAATATTTTCCGGATGAAATTAAGAAATTTAATATGGTTTCCGAATAATATTTTCCGTATGATATACAGAAATTTAATATGGTTTCCGAAAAATATTTTCCGAATGAAATTAAGAAATTTAATATGGCTTCCGAATAATATTTTCCGTATAAAATACAGAAATTTAATACGGCTTCCGAATAATATATATTTTCCGTAAGAAATACAGAAATTTGATATGGCTTCCGAATAATATTTTCCGTTTGAAATACAGAAATTTTTTTGGGCTTCCGAATAATATTTTCCGAATGAAATACAGAAATTTAATATGGCTTCCGAATATTTTCCCAGATTTAGGTTTGGTAGGATGTGAAGGGAAAGGGGCGGGGTACAAAGAGAAAAATTTTCGTTTATCTTTGTTTGCGCGCCAGAAATATAATTTATTTCCAGGGGGAGGTGGTTAAATACACGGGGGGGGGTTGAGGACCCCATGATATGATTCACACTGTTATTACCTTAACCTCTCCCTCCTTCGCCCCTAGCGCCCAACCCGGTTTCTTTTTCTGAAATTGATTTGGGTTAAAATTTGTTTTTTCACAATAATCTGCAAAGTTGACTAATCTATTTAGAAAATCAGAGGTAGGATCTTTTGTATGGAACAGCACTAATCTGCAAAGCTAAACTAGAAATCCAAAAAGGGAAATGTTTAGGTTTTAACGTAACCTAACCTAACTGTAGTAACTTTGTAACTGTAATTTTAATTGACCAACCATGCAAAGGGGCCAATGACCGATTTACAATAGTTTACAATAGTTTGCAATAGTGTGTTCTCTCAGGCAGAGATATGTGTGTATAAACTTATCGAACCTCACTTGTCTGAACATAAGCGGGTTTCGATAAGTTTACAAAAACGTATACCTCTGTACTCGACAAACACACAAAGGTTTTTAAGGTATTGCTGTAAATCGGGCCTTGCCCTTTTTTGCATGAAGGGTCAATTTAAATTACGCTTACAGTCTCTTTAAGGTTCTTTGTAGATTCTTACTGGTCGGACTAAGATATCCAAAAGTTTTAGCTTAATCCTTTGAACTCCAAAATATACGGATTAGTGCTTTCTGGAGGGATAAATTGTTCAAACCTCAGGATTAAATAGTGTTATAATCTACCCACGCTGAACTCACATAATCATTTAATATTTATAATAATGCATATTGCGTACAGGCAAAAAGGCATTTAATTTAAAAACCCTACATTTAATGTTTGAAATAATTTCACAATTCCACCATTAATAAACATGGAAATTTTAATCATTGTGTATCTTGCTTTTAATTAAATGTAACAAATTCTTTTTTAAAACTTCTAATTTTTGCTGTAATGATTAACAACAAAAACTATACACGCTGAAAAGGTTAAAGTTTTCCAGATTTTAAAGGTTAAATACTATTTCTACTTTTAACTAAAAAGGTGAAAAACTAAAAATTTCACTTTTGTATCTAAATATCTGAAAAACTAAAATACTAACTACTATAGTACGACCTGTTGTAAAAGGTTTTGGCCGACTCTATGCTAGAGTACTTTATTTAAATCCCTTACATTTTGCCAAAATTGGGCGATTTCGCGGCCAAACCCTTTAATTTTCAGCAACAACGATACTTGCCTCAGCCTGTATCCAAAATATATTCCTATGTTAAACTGGAAATTTAAAAAAGAGAAAATTTTGGTGAAAAGGTAAAAAATGTATGTGGTGAGGGGAGTATGTCAGAACGCTTTAAAGTGTTCGGAGGGGGGGGGGGATTTTGATAAAAAAATGTAATTTTATTGAATATATGGCGTTACCCCTGCCTCATCATCTTCCATCGTAAACTCCTTCTTCTTGACAGTCTTCAGCTGATTTCTGAAGTTAAACTCGGCAGCCTTCTTCTGTAGTTTAGCAAACTTATTCTCATACTTAGAAACCTTCTTCAGGGTAGGCTTTATACTAAACAGGAAGATAGATAGATAGGTAGGTAGGTAGGTAGGTAGGTAGGTAGGTAGGTAGGCAGGTAGGTAGGTAGGTAGGTAGGTAAGTAGGTAGGTAGGTAGGTGGGTAGGTAGGTAGGTAGGTAGGTAGGTAGGTAGGTAGGTAGGTAGGTAGGTAGGTAGGTAGGTAGGTAGGTAGGTAAGTAGGTAGGTAGGTGGGTAGGTAGGTAAGTAGGTAGGTAGGTAGGCAGATAGGTAAGTAGGTAGGTAGGTAGGTAGGTAGGTAGGTAATTAGGTAGGTAGGTAGGTAGGTAGTTAGGTAGGTAAGTAGGTAGGAAGGTAGGTAGATAGGTAAGTAGGTGTTAGAGTCGGCACACTTGCACGGTCCAAACAGTACGTAGGCAGGCAAGTAGGTAAGCGGGTAGGTAGGTAAGTAGGTAAGTATAGTAGGTAGGTAGATAAGTAGGTAGGTAAGTAAGTAGGTAGACAGGTAGGTCCGTAGGTAGGTAGGTAGGTAGGTAAGTTGATAGGTAAGTAAGTAGGTAGGCAGGTAGGTATGTTAGATTCAATAAATGTACTTACAATTTTCCTCTAAGATCGTTGACAGCAATATTTAGTTCATTGATCTAGATAAAATGATTGATTAGGCATAATTTTAGAATATGAAATCACGTATGTAGAGAATGCATTGCATTTTTATTTTTAACCTTTTCCAATAGGTTTTTTAATGTATTCTTAAAATATGAATACTAGTTAGAAGACAAATATTTTTGCTAAATTACTTTGATTTTTTTCTTGTAGAAAACAGTGTCCGAATTTAATGAATTTAAGCCGCGTCTCAAATCCCCCAAAAAAACGGTTTCAATTGAGCGCCGGCTGGAATCTTGAAAAATTGCATGTAATTCTAAGTGAAACCAACCATAAAGCCGCGGTTCAAATTCTTAAAATTCGGCCTCAGGATCTTTAAATCTTTTAATTGAGAATAAAAACTAGAAAAACACAGCAATGCGAAAATTGAGTTCTTCAATATTCAACAATGTTGTATCAGTAAATTAATCTTGTATCTCAATTTTGGTTAAAGATTAAACCGATAAGATAATAATCGTTTAATAAAAAATATTGAATTTTAAAACTTGCAAATTAGTACAACTACACTACAAAAAGTTACTAGAACTAAGAATCTAAAATACTTTTAAAACACATGCATGAAATTTTAAGCATTATCAAAAGTTATTCAAATAAAGTTAAAATTAGATTTTTTGAAAATACAAAAATTGCTAAATTTATTTTTATTGGTGATGTCACTCTTTCATAAGATGTTCTACGGATACTTGACATTCAACTGTTATTTTTAATATTTAAAAACTAAAAAGTTACAAAAAACCTAGGATTAGTCACGTGCACACAATTTACACTTCTTCAATTTATTTTTTAGAGTTTAAACTGGTATTATCAGAACCCTAGGGAATATTTATAATCTGATTTTTCTTCTTCAAATGTTAAATGAAAAAACTTATTAGAAATCTATTTTAGAAAATAGAGGAAATTTGTCGCGTTTTTTCCCCACTTATCATTATGATAAAACTATTCTAGGCTATAGGTTCTTATAAATATTAACAAGTTTTCAAAATGGCTATAAAGGCTACGGGACTGATCTGAAAACCTCCAAACATTAGGAATTTAGATAAATATTTGAGGAGCAGGGAACTGGCAACTTGCCATGGATTCTATCCTTGGCCAGTAAACTTAAATGTCAGCAGAAACATTGCCTCGCTATATGCATCGTCCCACTTTCAAGTATTTAGGGGAAAATTCAGACTTTATCGTTGCAAAGCAAAGCTCGAAGGCGGAAATACTGAGCAGTCCCTTAGCCGTTAGCGGGTGTTTAATCAAACAAACAGGTTTGCAGCCCCCTAGACTTAGATCAATTCTAATCCAAGCACTTCGAGCCTCCCTTTGAGTCTTTGGGAGTCGGAGGAGGAGGAGGAGATTGGAGAATGTTAAAGGGACCGTAAAGGAAAAATGAAAGGGGGTATAGGTTGAAAGCTAATCACTTTAGCTCTTGATCGTGACCCATGAAAGTTTTATCTGATGTTCCTGTCTCGAGAAATTGATATACAACTGTGTTAAAATTATACGAAAATTCATATATGTAAAATTTTGAAAATCTAAAACTTAAATCACGTGACCAGAACTATCACCAATGGCAGAGCAGTATACTGGTCATGTGTCTCCGCCTGTGTCACGTGACCACTTTACTGCACTGCCATTGGTGGAATTTCTGGTCAAGTAATACGGACTTATAAATAATATTATGAATTAAATCTAATAAAAATAGAAATAACAAATATAAAATTAGATTTGGAGTAAATCTAAGTTACAATTAGCTTTCTCTGGGATATCATCGTTTTCAGATTAGTTGCTTATTTGCTGAATTTGATCTATCTAAACCCACTACTTTTATACAAAATTGTATACATATTAATTTTTGTATAAATTTGACAAAGTTGTATATCAATTTCTCGAGATAGGAACATCATATATAACTTTCATGGGTCGCGATCAAGAGCTAAAGTGATTAGCTTTCAGCCTATACCCCCTTTTATTTTTCCTTTACAGTCCCTTTAAAAGAGAGTATTTTGGAGAAAAATTAAGGAGGAATTTTGAGAAGTAACAAGGAAAAAGTTGGGCGATGATAGATGCGGGCAAATGCAGCCCCTACCACAGTATTGCATTGATTTGAATGGGGGCTGCAGGTTTTTTTTCTGAAAGGGGTCAGTTCCCAATCCAATACCTCGAAATCCCTTTTGCGCACTTCAAATTCCATATCATATTTTTGGGATTCACAGAGGTACATACGATCAAAGTACTCCTTACAAATTTGCTTCAGATGCTCTGAAAATTAATTTGTTAACATTTTTCCTTTTGGTATCCATGAGAGGAGGTTTCATGTTGTCCAGAAACTAATCTATCCCATGAAAAATCCATCCTTGTACCTCCAAAATTCTAATTTTCACCCCACGCTCGAGGTCCCACTTATCCCCCTCTAGTTTGTATATGATGTTATTGTACTCTTTACAAATTTCTACGAGGTCATCTAAAAATGTATAATATGTCTTTTGTGACCGACTCAGGGCTCATCTAAATAAATGTACAATCTTTTTAAACAAAGAGAGTAGAGATGGACGCGTTCAGGTTTTTTCATTTCAATTGCTCATCATCCATGAACGACCTATTTTGTTCGTTTTTTTCAATCGTTCACAAGAAATTGATTTAGTTCGTTATAAAAATTATCGTAAATTTTCCATTGATTTTTTTTTGTTTTCTCATTGAACAATCGTTCGTTCAGTAAAATTGTTCGTTAAAAAAATCGTTCTTTGAATTAAAAAAACGTTAAGCCCTTCCTTCTACACGTGTATTCAATTTATTNCCCGTAAGTTCTCTCAAACGATTTTAAATCGTTAGTTTTAGTTTTTACGTTCGTTTTTAAAAACGGTCGTTTTTTTCATTTATATGAAAGATACAGTCGTTCATCCATCGTTTTTTCTGAAAGACCCCATCGTTCACGAAAAAATTAGAACAGTTTAACGATTTAACGATGCCCATCTCTATCTAAACCTCGTTATGTAGTTTATATACATGATTAAATAGTTTGGTTTATAATGTTAGTTTTATTCACAAGTTATTCTTATATTCAATTTGGGATTTTTTTCTTTTATGTCCAGAAACATGCGCAAACATTTCAAAACTTTGATTATAAGTTGATTTACTTAAATATATTGACAAGAAATGTTTGCTTATTTTCAAGGGGTTTGCATTTTTCTCCTTTTTTTAATTTAACTAATCATTGAAAGTTAATTTAGTAATTAAAAAAGGGAGAAATTTCAAACTTAATTTGTACTGCATACCCTGTAATCTTTAAATTCAACTTCTTTTTCCATATCATACTTTTCAGACTCCAAGTTATTCACTTTGTCATAATATTCTTGACAAATTTTGATAAGAGAGTCTAAAAAAAAAAAAACGCTAAAACATGTGCATGAAGTTCATATACAAATTCACGCTATGTCAGCATGGAAGCAATACAGTTCATTTAAAACAAAGGAATTGAGTTTTAGTCATACAACAAAATTTTGTATTTCATATTTTTTTGGAATTTTAGTTAGTCAATTGAGTAGTCGTATTAAGATTGACATTTAAAAGTAAAATCACAAATAAGTGCTTCAAAACTCAATTCCAGGCACCGAGCTGAGTTGCTTGCAATGTTGGTGTCTTGTTTTAAAGAAGTGAAGGAAAAAATGTGAAAATGTTTGATCATGCTCGAAAAATCAAGTTTGTACAAGAACTGTACATAATAAAGTTCAGCATGGCAAGTATATACAATTCTAATATACATGGCAACCCTTGGTCCTGGGTACCTTGTGCTCTCTCATGGCAACCACATGTTCCAGATCATACTTTTCATTTTCTAGAGCTACTACCCGAGCATAATACTTCTCACAAACTCCACGTCTTTCCCCTTCAGGCGAAAAAGTTTTGATAAGACTTTTTTGGTTAAAAACTCGACATATCCCTCAAATTTTACGAAACCACCTTAAAATCTTATAGTTTATTAAATGTCAGCTAACTTCAAGACATAACTAATTTGATTCTAACTCGAGATTTGAGACAACATCTTCAGAATAAATATGAAATTTGATACTTCAACTGCAGTAAAGTAACGCGCAGTATATATCTTAAGTATACTTCACTAAATTAACCTACAGGGTGTCCCACGAAACATGACAGAAGCAGGACGACTTAAAGATCGTCTTTGATTTTTAAAAAATAGCGGCATTTATTTGTTAACCAATTTCGAAGTAAAGTTCTAGTCCTGGTATTCCTAAATATTGTCTGCCTTATTCAAGCTTTCAATATTACTGGAGATATTAAGAAGTTTGTTATGATTTCGACAATTTGAATTAATATATTGAAATCTGAACAAAATTCTTATTATCTCCAGTAATATTGACAGCATAAAAAAGGCAGACCACATTTTGGAAATGTCAGGACTAGAAACAATTCGCGATTTTTGTTTTAAGGCTTACGAACAAATGCCGGAAATTATTTCACAGATTAAAAACGACCTTCAAGTCGTCTTTCTTCTTTCAAGTTTCGTGGGACACCAGCTGTACATTACAAATATACCCTGATTTGATCAACAGTAAAAAAAAAAGAATAATTAGTACATAAATAAAAATCTTTCTACTACTTGAAACAAGTTCTCCGTGTTCTACAACAATCATGCTTTCTTTGCTTGTATGCTTTAAAGCATATCATAAAAACACTTAAATTGCTGTTGTGAACCAAATTCTTTGTATCCATAAAAAAGAATTTTAAAAATAAAGCAATTTATAAAATATTTGCTTTCCAATTGGATTTCTTCTGCTTGAATATGATAAATATGTGTTATTATAAACTGCTTGATAAAAAATAGCAAATTTTAGTCAGCTTTAGACATTTTGCTCTGGTGCACACAAAACCTTATTGACTGATAGGCCCTGAAAAATTGGACTTAAAAGCTGTGTCTAACAAGAGAGTGCTCCTATGCTAAACATTAAAATAATTAACTAAATTGTCATACCTCATAATCTTTAACCTTGACCTCATGTTCGAGGTCAAATTTTGTACTTTCAAGATGATATTGACGTGCATGGTATGTTTTGATGATATTTCTCAGCGCATCTTGCAAGTATTTAAATTTATCAAGTTTATACAAATATCTAAAACAATGTTATATTTCTGGTTAACGGGAGCTTACGCTTTTGGAGTGGCACTTTCTTTTTAGAATAGAAGGAGTTTAGAAGCATTGTCAGGGTCGTGGATTTAACATTAAAAATGTTTAAAAACTAATTTGGTAATGTCTTACTTGCTTAATGGTTCAGGTTAATTTTTTTAAGTTTTGTGTCTGTGATAAGATAGCTGTCCAAATTAGTAAAATAAATATTGATGTAATTCAAATTTTTTCATTAAACTTTTGGAAAAAGTTCTCACCTTCGGATGCAGATTCCAAATCCTTAGGCTGACCGCATCGCTCATCGATGACCTTCCTGCGCTCCATCGCCTTCCTCTCCTGCTCTTTCTTCAGCTCTTCAGCTGCCTTCTTACGCAGCAGAAGCTGAACACAAAATGGATATATTATAGAGGAATGAAAGTCGTCTTCCTCATCGAGGAAGATAAAGAAAATCCTCAAACTAGATTTTGAAAGAAAAAAATTATAAGACGCTTTCATCATTTTCTTAACTTTTATCGCATGAATAAATAAAAATGTACCTTTAGAATATTTTAATTTAGCTTCTGGAAATCATTGGATTAGATTTGTCAATTAACAAATATATCTAAAGGGGGACCAGAGGGGGGAGGAGGGGGTTCTTAACTTACCCTAAGTTTCTTCTTCCTCTCTGGAGTCATGAACCCCTTCTTAGCCTTCTTGCCGGCGGCCTGGGCCTCAAGACGGGCCCTGACCTCGGCCTTCTTCCGGTCAATCTCAGCCTGCTTACTATAAATAAATATAATTATACATTTTAGCATGGTTATTCGTTTTTGGAACTTTATATCCCTTTCTTTAAACTGATTTTAACAATCATCACTGAAAACCGAGCAGTATTTTTTCAATCACTCCTTTTAAATGCATATATCTAGGGCTACAAAAATTATAAACGAGTTGGTGAGGTGAAAATAAAGGCCAAGGCAACGCGACACTTTAAAGTCAAGACTGTCTAAAAAATTTGATGACAAAAATTCAGAGTTGTCTCAAGGAATGCTGTATATGTACTCAAGATTAATCCCAGTTAAATAAAAGCAGTGAAATTACTTCCCAATTATATTAGCTAAAATGCTAATAAACAGGGTGTCCAACATCATATTAGATCATTTATAGCTCAAAATAGTGATTTTATGGACTAGTCAGAAAATTTAAAAACAACGAATCATTTTAAAAAATGTATAAGGTTACAATAAAAGTTTTCTCGTAGAAAATACTAGGTTGCTCTAGTAGTATGTGCGTATTTTAGTGTTAAAGTTTGTAGAAAATCTAAAGATGAGCTAATTGCTAGTTTCCTTAAAGCTGAAGATGAGCTTATTGCTAGTTTCACATAAAGCTGAAGATGAGCTTATTGCTAGTTTCCCATAAAGCTAGAGATGAGCTAATTGCTAGCTTCCATAAAGCTGAAGATGAGCTAATTGCTAGTTTCCCATAAAGCTGAAGATGAGCTAATTGCTAGTTTCCCATAAAGCTGAAGATGAGCTAATTGCTAGTTTACCATAAAGCTAGAGATGAGCTAATTGCTAGCTTCCCATAAAGCTGAAGATGAGCTAATTGCTAGTTTCCCATAAAGCTGAAGATGAGCTTATTGCTAGTTTCCCATAAAGCTGAAGATGAGCTTATTGCTAGTTTCCCATAAAGCTGAAGGGGCACATCAAGGGTATTTTAAGATAAACAAGACAAAAAAATTTGTAGAAGATTAGAATTTTCCTCATTAGTTGTTGCCCTGTAACTTTTGCTTTTAAAGGGAGTGACTGGCAATGTATGGTATTGGAACTGAGAATGTAGTATTGTGGAGAATTTTTCTAGGATTCATTTGAGACATTGAAAACGTGATGTATGCTTACTGAGTTTGAGCGCAAATTCGACGTCCAAATTCTCATTTGGGTGGTAACGTTTGGAGAATTGATTTTTTTAAAATTATTAAACAACGACGACGAAAAATGTTAAAAAAAAGTTAACAGTAAACTAATCAGATGTTTAGGAACATATTTCTCAGTCGAAATTTTCTCAATAAATCAATGTAGAGTCAATTATTTCTTTTTCATCATTATATTTAATTTCTTATTCTTTATGAAATGTTTGTGGTTTTCTTAAAATTTTTCAAATGTTGCTTTTCCATAAAATTTCAGGATATCTACAGAAAATGTTACAGAAACCAATAACTGAATGAGATTGCTTTTTTTCAATGATAATAGTTAATTCTTATTTTCTCAACCGGTTCCTAAACAACTAATTAGTTTACTGTAGACATTTTACTACATTTTTCGTCGTCGGTTTTTTTTGAAGATTGAATTTTTGCTCTTGCTGAGCAAATATGCACCGTAAAAACGTCTCATAGGTCTCAAATGATTCCTAAAAAAGCAGTTTCAACATCATTATAATTTTCTTTTCCTAGCTATATATGTTTCTTCATTTTCCATACTTACATTTTGAATGAATAGCCTACACTAGATTTATCTCTGGCGTATGCTACATCTAAACTCTAAATTAAAATTAAACAACATGCAGTTAGTCAGCTCAAACCATAATGAATTAGTATAAAATAAAAAAAATCTAGTCTGTTGACTATAAATCCCTTTGATCAGGCTTCTTGTTTTCCCCCATTTTCGGGAATTTGCTGCCATTGTTTTCTGTTCATGTTTCGATCAACTTACTGTAGCTTCTTCCTCTGATCTCAACCCCAGAGAGTGTTTGTATTTTCTCTTAAACCAGGGTTAAATAAGAAACAGAGTAATTATCGTTAAATCTTAATATTTAGTGGAAACATTTACCCCTCAGTGCGAAATGGCTGAGACACTGTCATTTTTCAATATAGAAAATAAAGGATATTGTTTCTTATTCATATTCCTTGTATGCTTCTACAGCATCTTCCATTGTTGCCTCCCCTTCCTTATCCTCATTCTCATCTTCTTCTTTATCATCAGATATGTCTTTATCTTCATCATTTTCACTTTCATCTTCTTCTGTATCCTCTTCTTCATCATTAACATCATCAACTTCAGCATCGTCCACTTCAACATCGTTCTTAATTCTATCTTTCCCGATCATTAGTTTGTTCTTCATTATGTTAATATTCTCAGCTAGGTCCAAAGCTTTTTCATAATTATTTTTAACAGCGTCATTCTCAACCTCTAAACTGGTCTTAGAGGCGTTTTTGCCGATACTTTTAAATTTTCGATCGATCTTATCTTCAGAGTTGGGTTCAGATTTGATGATAGATAATTCAATCTTCAGTTCATCTTTATTTCCAGTCTGTGTATTCTCTTTTATATCTTTTTCAACCGATTCCTCAGTTTTATCCTCATTCTTTATATTGGGGAATATAACCTCATTTTGATCCTTGGATTTGTTGAGAGGATCGTTTAGTTTTCCAACAAAGTGTTTGATTTCTGTATTGATTCTTTGAATGTTCTTTTCCTTTGGTTCCTTCCTGTCTTCCCATTGAATCACTTTTTTCTCTCCGGACTTGATCTTCTTCGCGTTCTCAACGATGTTCTTGTCCTCCTTCTTGCTTTCTCTCTCCTTCTCTTTGTTTTCCTGCTTTCCTTCCTCTTTAATCTTGTTCTCTTTATCTTTCTCTTTCTTTTCCTCATCACTTCTTGTTGTGTTCTCATTTTTCTCTTTCTTCTGAGTTTCTTTTGTGTCTCTTTTCTCTACTTTCTTGCTCTCATCTTTTTCAGCAATCTTCTTTTCTCCTTTCTTCTCTTTACTTTCCTTTTTCTTGTTTTGAGTTGTTTGTCCCAAGTTCTCAAATGAGAAAGGGTCCTCTTCATCAATTCTTCATAAAAATAATATTTTTTTCTTTTTACATTAAAGGGACTGTACACGTGATTTTAAAGGAATCTTCATTAAAAAAGTATCTTGAAAAGCTTTGTCTGATTCAGAATAAAATTGGATCATTTTCATTTCTTGCTTTTCTATGAAAGTGGGAACATAGCCAGAATTAAACAGTTTTCAAGCTAGAAAACCGAATATATCTTCCACATTATTGATAAGGTACAGATTTAGAGAGTACCGTAGTTAATCTGGCGTGCCCCACTTTTTTCTTTTTTTTAAATTTTAGAACTAAACGACAATCCTTTTACTTTGCGATTTTTTTAATAGAAAAAATATTTTTTCAAAAAAAGATATAAAATTATTGAGTGAAAGTTATAAAAAGCTTCTTACTCCGGATAAAGAGTTGCTAATCGTCGAGACCTTTCTCTTCGTCGCCGTTTCATTCTTTCGTCAAGGTTTCCACCAACCAGGCAGCAGGTAAGTAAATAAACAAATATAATATATCATGCAGTTAGTGAAAACAATTCAAAGGCCGTGATTTAAATAATTTGGGAAAAATTAGCGTCAAAATTAAGTTGTCATTAAGACATTTCTGATTTTTCTGAGAGTTGAGTTCAATCTAAAACTTTTCAAATTTGACGATAAGACTTGAGACTAAGGGATTAAGACTCGATACTAAAAGTATTAGAACCGCGGTCTGAAAACAAGAAGAAAAAAACACAATGGTTAGAGAAAACAAGGATTTCTGAACACAAACTTACTCTTCGTCCGACATCTTGATTTCTGTTTACGGCTGAGTTCTAAAAGATTTAATCCTTAAAATTTTATTTCCTTTTTACATTGTGCATAATCTGTATAGCCTGTATCCTGTGTGTTATCTTTATATCCTGTATCCTGTGTGTTATCTATATATCCTGTATCCTGTGTATAATCTGTATCTCCTGTATCTATTGTATCCCCAGTATCCCCTTTATCCTCTGTATCCCCTGTATCTCCTGTATCTCCAGCATACTCTGTATCTCCTGCATACATTGTATCTCCTGTATCCCCCATATCCCTGTATCCCCTTCCTGTATCTCCTGTATCCTGTGTATAATCTATATCCCCTGTATCTCCTGTATTCCCTTTATCCTCTTTATCTTCTGTATCCCCTTTATCCTTTGTTTCCCCTGTATCCCCTGTATCCTCTGTATCTCCTGTATCTCCTGCATACCCTGTATCTCCTGTATACCTTTATCTCCTGTATCCCCTGTATCTCCTGTATCCCCTGTATCCCCTTTATTCTCTGTATCCCCTGTATCTCCTGTATCTCCTGCATACCCTGTATCTCCAGCATCATCTATATCCCTGTATCCCCTTTCTCTCCTGTATCTCCTGTATCTCCTGTATACCTGTATCTCCTGTATCCCCTATATCCCTGTAAATCCTGCATATCCTTTATCTCCTGTATCTCTTGTATCTCCTGTATCCCCTGTATCTCCTGTATTCCTATATCCCTGTATCCCCTCTATCTCCTGTATCTCCTATATCCCTGTATCCCCTGTATTCCCTGTATCTCCTGTATCTCCTGTATCTCCTGTATCCCTTATATCTCCTGTATCCCCTATATCCCTGTATCTCCTGTATCTCCTGTATCTCCTGTATCCCCTGTATCTCCTGTATCCCTATATCCCTGTATCCCCTGTATCTCCTGTATCTCCTATATCCCTGTATCCCCTGTATTCCCTGTATCTCCTGTATCTCCTGTATCTCCTGTATCTCCTGTATCTCCTGTATCCCCTGTATCCACTATATCTCCTGTATCCTCCTGTATCCCCTGTATCCACTATATCTCCTGTATCTCCTGTAACCCCTCTATCCCCTGTATCCTTTGTATTCCCCGTATCTCCTGTATCCCCTCTATCCCCTGTTTCCCCTTTATACCTATTATGAGCCAGGTTAAGGACTGACTGAAGGAGGTTTAAGGAGGTGTAGGATGTAGGAAAGGCAGCAGGTAGGAGAAGGCAGGATCCCCCTGAATCAGCAGAATCTCCTGAACAAGGTGCCAAGAGGATGAAGGGTCCCAGGAATACATTTCAAAGCAAAACAAGGATTTTTTTTAGATTTTATAACATTCGAATTTTAAAACGAGATTTTAATTTTATCTTTTTTGCAAAAAAGTCTTGTATCATAAAAAATAGTGATCATAGTGTCACGTTAATATAAAGTAGGGTGTGGAAATATTTATAAATATCTAGTTTTTCTTTTGCTTTCAATAAATGTCTAGTTTTTCTTCTTGTTTTCAAGAAATGTCTTGTTTTTCTTCTCCTTTCAATAAATGTTTATTTTTTCTTCTTGTTTTCATTAAATGTCTAGTTTTTCTTCTCGTTTTCAAGAAATGTCTAGTTTTTCTTCTTGTTTTCAATAAATGTCTAGTTTTTCTTCTTAAGTTTTCAAGAAATGTCTAGTTTTTCTTCTTGTTTTTAATAAATGTAGTAAGATTTAAATATTCATATTTTCAAGGGTCCAAACCTGGTTTAAAGTTCGTCCAGAGTCCAAACCTGGTTTAAAGTTTGCCCAGAGCCCAAACCCGGTTTAAAGTTTGTCCAGAGTCCAAACCCGGTTTAAAGTTTGTCCAGAGTCTAAACCTGGTTTAAAGTTTGTCCAGAGCCCAAACCTCATTTAAAGTTTGTCCAGAGCCCAAACCTGGTTTAAAGTTTGCCCAGAATCCAAACCTGGTTTAAAGTTTTTCCAGAGTCCAAAACTGTTTAAAAGTTTGTCCATAGCCCAAAACTGTTTAAAAGTTTGTCCAGAGCCCAAACCTGGTTAAAAGTTTGTCCAAAGCCCAAACCTGGTTAAAAGTTTGTCCAGAGCCCAAAACTGTTTAAAAGTTTGTCCAGAGCCCGAAACTGAATAAGGAGCCCAAACCCCTAGTTTATATTTATCCTGCTCTCTCTCTCCCTCTATATACATGATTCATCTATACCTGGGCAGATGCCCTTTACCCTCAGGGATTATATTTACAAATACTTAGATTTTTCTAGAAGTTGACCTAATTTTAGGAATTTAAATAACAATACAAATTCGATTGTTTTTAGATTAAGGTTTTTTCTTCAATTTATTAAAAAAGGACTTTAAAGATAGAAAGCTCAAAAATCTGGCTGCTTGAAAGTGCGCTGCATGTCCTTGACAGATAGATACATCTACATACAGAGGACTTAAAAATGTAAAAAATGAAAGAATTCATACAATTACACTGCTGTTACAATCAGGATAAAGGAGAATGAAAGTCGTCTTTATTCGATCTTTTTTTAAGATAAAGCTTAATATTCTCTGAACATGTTCATCAGCAACTTGATTTAATGAATAGCAAGAAATAGTAGAACCACGCACCTCCGGTTCATCAAGTTCTCCTGTGCGCCGAGTCAAGAGTTTAATTTTATCAATTTAAACATTTCATTAAAGGGAGTGACCGGCAATGTATGGTAGTTGACCTAAGAATGTAGTAATCGATGACTACTGTTTGTAATATCTGAATGATTTGTTTGGAATTGATTTGTTTACGATCCGAGTTGAATGTTGCATCTTTCCGAATTTGTATGGACGTTGCGTTCTTCGGTGTGATTCGTTTTAAACAATTTTCTTCTCATAGACGCAACAGATAGAAGTAAGATTTGTAGCGATCAAAAGCGCTTTTTATCGCATTAAGCCTATACCTTCTTTCATTTTTCGCGAACACTCCCTTTAAATCTCTCATAATTCAACTCGGATCGTAAAATAATCAATTTAATCCAAAACAAATCACTCAGATATGACAAACAATAGTCATCGATCATTTTTCGACGCATTCATATATAGTTAATATTTCATAATATTTTTGACTTTGTTTTGAAATAAAATTTCGCTAGCGTTGGATCTTCGAACATTCCTGGAAAATATGAAAATGTCGAGTTAATTATTAAAAATCCTAGAAACAGGAATAAATGTTTTCCACTGTAACTCTCAGATCATGAAAAATAAAAAATATTAAGAAATATCAACTATATACGAATATGTCGAAAATTATCGATGATTATTGGTTGTAATGTCTGTATGATTTGTTCAGAATTACATTGATTTTTTTACGTTCCCAGTTGCAATTTTCTGAATTTTTATGGACAAGAGATAGAAGTAAGATCATAGCGATCAAAAGCGCTTATTTTTCGCCGTAAGCCTATACACCCCTTTCATTTTTCCCGAACACTTCCTTTAAAACAGTTTTGAACCAAAAAATCTTCTTACTATTTATTTCACACTAAACAGAAAACGAGTAAATTATTTAACAAAATTAATAAATTATCACTAGTTTACAAGTTTACAAGGGTGATATTAATAATAAAAGATTATATTTATTTACAATGGTTCTAGGGGACATTTAAATTTAGTCGTGTTCATCTTACATGTACATTATTTTAATTGCATATTTTAGTTATTCAAGATTGAAATATGTTCAATTTTACTAACTCCTTTTTTTGGCAATTGTCAGTTTTTAACATTTAAACTGGAGATAATTAAAATAAAAAATGCAAAGGATTCAATGATAAACATTAGTTGAATATAAAGGTTGGTTAATGGGACTGTTGACATAAAATATATGACCTTCCATTTTTAAAGTGGCATGTCGGATTGAGTACGGATGAATAAATTAATGAATGAATGAGCTATCCGAGATTATATCTCTTCGATTGTGGTTTATAAGTAACTTACTGAAATCTTCTACTGGAGCAAATGGAGGAAATTGTCCGAATTAAACACAAGATAGAAAACCGAGGATATCTTCCACATACACATTATTTAAATGGCATTGTCGTAAATCATTTTTAAGAACGGTCCCTAAAATGGAAACAGTTTTTTATTGATTCTTTTTGGAGGATTTACCACCATTGGATTTAGCACCAGACTTCTGAGCAGGGGGTTTCATTGGGTTTGGTTTGGTCGGTAGCTCGTCAAACTGACCGCTAACTTCTACATTTACTGGGTCATCCTGGAAATAAACACAAAATATTTATTAAAGGAGGGTTTTGCCGAGGTTGTTTATTAAGGACAGATACACTGGTTGCTATGAAGACGACATTGGAGCGCATCCTGAGTATCTAACCTCAATATACAGTCTTGGGGTTTGCTACAAAAACCGGGAAAAGATAGAAGAAATCATTTGTTTTGTAAAAAAGCAAATAATTTTAACAATATCTTGCAAATTGACCTAAAAATTGCTCTTAACTACGATGGTAGGTGATAATACCAATATAATGAAGACGACTTTTTTACTAAGGTTTACAAACTTTTTTCGAATTACAAGTTTACAAGTAATTAAAGCGAAGCTTTTTTAATCGACAGCTTCTCTTTCAGTGGCGCCCATAAGGGGGGTTATTGTGGTTATTTACCCCNCAGCTAGATATCAATCAAAATTGATATCGAAAGTCGTCTTCATTGTATTGATATGATTGTCTACCAGTAAGAGTAGAAACCTAAATAGAGTGGCATTCACTTAAAAAGTGTTAACCCGCCATTTTTTTTTTTTTTATTGTTTACCTTATGTTTATAGTACTGCCAGTCCACCACCAGCCGGCACATTAACATAAAAAAGAAGACCAGAGAGGGCGCCATTCGTTCAAACTAAACAAAATTGTATTAATCATTTAAGAAATAAATGCACGGCACATATGCTTGCCTAAAAGTGGATTTACTTGGTACACTTACAAAAGTGTATCACTTTTTGAAAATGTGTTTATTTTTTCCAACATTTAAAATGTTCAAAATCTGGAATTGAAAACGAAAAAAAATATCCTTAGCTTCATACATATTTAGTTTATCCTCTTATGAAGTCAAAAACTTTTTTATATTTTTAAAATAAATCAAGTTTGGTAACAAAAGAACTGTTTTTAAAAGTTGTTTTAACTTTTTAAGTTAGATCTAACTGAAAATTAAACTTTTAACGGCATTGCAAAAACACACTTTCTATTTTGAGAAAATTTTTCGTATTTGTATTGGATAAACTGCAAAGGATGAGGCTTTAATGATGAATCAAAAAGGAACTTAACGCAGAAAACATGCAGTACTATTTTAGATAGAAAATGCAGTACTATTTTAGATAGAAAATGCAGTACTATTTTAGATAGAAAATG
>NW_019397738.1:15554-21442 GCF_000591075.1 Eurytemora carolleeae | reverse complement strand
TGAGAATTAAGAGAATGTTTCCGAAATTTTTCAAGTTTCTGTTCGGTATCAGTAGAAGCAGGAAACCTAGATAAATTTAGTTTGTAACGAACAAGGTTAATTAAAATGAGCCCTTCTAACATTTAGCCTCCAAACATCAAAATTCCAGAATTATTTACCCAACATCTTCCTGTGAGGGTTTCATCATTGCAATTGCGCGCATTGCGAGCCCTTTAATTCTGCATATTTTCCCGCAATTCCGCGCAAATCTGCACAAAGGAAGTCCGTGCAAATCTGCGCAACAAATATGTTCGAAATTTGTAATGCCACTTCTAACTGTTTTTTTTATTATTTTGTTGTAAGTTAACGTTTATTTATTTATTTTTTAAGAAATAAAATGGCTTCCTTCCCTATTTTGAATTTTACAAGGCGCTATAACGCTTTTGCTGGTGTCATTTTATCCCTAGAATTATAAAAAGGAATGCATCAAAATGTCATTTTGATTTAAAAAAGACATCCTATAAAAGAACTCTTTCTAAATTCGCAGAAAACTTCGTTTATTTTGAAACTGGAGTTAACTTTTGAAAAATATTATGCTTTTGAAACATCTTTATTGTTTTAAAACTCATGAAATAAACTTTAGGAAATCTTTGATTACTTTTAATACGGAGCTAACTCGTAAAATCGTTTCTTATTTTTTAGCTAGAGATAACTTTTGGAAAATCTTAAAATGATTAACTTTCGGAAATTTTTAATGATATTCAAATTTGAGCCAGTTTTAAAATCATAATGCTTTTAAATCAGGAGCTAACGTTTGAAAATTGTTTGTTGTCTTGGACCTGGAGATAACTATTGAAAAACAACTAGAATACATTTTTGACGATTTTGATTGATGATTTTAATCTTGAAAAAATTGTATATTATTTTTGACCCTGAATTAATATTTAGTTCTGGAAAATGCTAGAATAAATGTTTGACCTGAAAATATTTCTGATCCGCCCATTACTCTTCTAAACCATTTGCTAGGAATCTTAAACTGTAAAGCTTTAGCCAGTGGGAACACCTGAAAAGTAATATTTTTAGTTTTTTTTAGTTTTCTTTAAAGGGGCTTTCTTTCTTTCAAAACAGTTTATTTTTAAAGGGACTGTTCCTCTGATATCAACGGACCTCAAAACATGCCAGCAATTCACAACAATACCCTTTAGCCAAAGAGAATAGAATATATATTAGAGTGGAATTTAGACAATCCCTCGGTATGAATTTTGTCAGTCCCTTTCAGCCTGAAAGGGAGTTCAAAGTGTACAAATCATGTAAATGTTCACAAATTATATGCAGAAGAGTACATTAATACAGTATGTTCCCTAGACTATCAAAATCATTGGTCAATTATGAAACCAGCCTATTTCATAATTTGGTTTTCTTTTAACATTAATTTTAGATTTTCTATAAAATAATGTTCCAGGGCCCAAAAGGTTATATGGCATAAATATGTGAAGTACATCTGCAGTATGGAAACAGTACAACAAAATGGCCGTTTTACACTTTTTTCTAGTAAATTCCTCTCTAATAGTAATTTATATTCTTTTCTCTTTGCCTTTAGCCTTTTTACGTAGTGAATAGTGATTGAGGAAGATAATGTCGCTTTTATGTTTGCAAATAATTTGTCTGAAAACGATTTTAAAAATCATAAATGTTCAGATGGAAAACAGGGATAACCCGATCAATTACTTAACTCTAGGTTCAAAGATACCGTTGTGAATCGGACATGCAGCAATAAGTATAAATAAAATATCACTTAAAATTCAACTCTATACTAGGATCAAGAATAAAGAGAGAAGACCCAAGTGTTGATTCAAGGGGAAGGGAGAAAGATGGCTAGGTAGAAAAACTAGGATAAAGAGAGAGAGAGAATTAGAAGGTCTTTGAATAGCTAAAACTAACTTGGATACTTAGCGAGGTCCAAGTAAGCCTCTAACATTTAGAACGTTTTGAAAGTCGTCTTTAATGTTGTTAATGTCGATTCTGTGAGGAGAGATTCATGGTCATGGTGTGGCTAAGCTCCATAAACAAATTTTGTTTTAAGAAATTATAAAATCAAATGTGAATTTAACAAAATATTATGCCCTTCACAATCACATCCCCGACATTCCTTAGGTTTAAATTTTTTACGAAATGCCCGTTTTGTGTGTAGAACCTTGATCTTTTTCACAATTCATTAAGCCTATTTTTTTCAACATTAGAAATAAACCTATAATTTTTATTTCTAAAAGTTGTTAATTCATCGTCGAAAAATACTAACAATCCACCACCAGCTAATTTTAATGTAATGTAAATAATAAATATGTAACTTTCCTTTTCTATTCCTTTCTTTTCCTTCTCCTTTTATTTTTATTTTATTTTTTTAGAATGGGGGGAAATATTCCCGCAACCTCTATTTTAAGAGATTTTTAAATATTTTTCTCCTGAAACACTTAATTTTGTATGTTTAATTTCAAAAATAAATAATTACTTACTACTTACTTAAAACTAAAAAAAAACTTTAAAGAATAAAATTTAATTAATACCTTGGCATATTTAGCGTATTCACTTCTCAGATCCTTGTGTAGTTCTCTTTACATACAAAATTTTTTTAGAATGGGGGGAAATATTCCCGCAACCTCTATTTTAAGAGATTTTTAAATATTTTTCTTCTGAAACACTTAATTTTGTATGTTTAATTTCAAAAATAAATAATTACTTACTACTTACTTAAAACTAAAAAAAACTTTAAAGAATAAAATGTAATTAATACCTTGGCATATTTAGCGTATTCACTTCTCAGATCCTTGTGTAGTTCTCTTTACATACAAAATTTAATTATTAATTATTATATTATTGTTATTCATATGATTATTATCATTACTTTTATTATTATTATCATTATTAGTATGATTATTATATTATTATTATTATTGTTAAAATTATCATTATTATTATTATTATTATTATTATTATTATTATTATTANGGGGATATTTAACCATATATTACCTGGATATTAGAGGGGATATTTAACCATATATTACCTGGATATTAGAGGGGATATTTAACCATATATTACCTGGATATTAAAGGGGATATTTAACCATATATCACCTGGATATTAGAGGGGATATTTAACCATATATTACCTGGATATTAGGGGTGATATTTTCAGTACCCCCAGGAATATAAAGAACAGTCCCAGAAGAATATTGAGTGAATTTAACACTAACTTCGTCATTTTCTCTAGAGAAATAATAATAAATTAATGTTTAAAATAATTTTGATAATTTAAATTAAATGTTACAGTGATGAACAGAAAACTGTAGATTAGCAAGACGACATTAAAGCAATATTGAATTATGCATTTGATGTTCATGTTCTGGACTCTTTAATATCATAACTTGAGTTTAAAAGATGACTTCTTATTCCAGAAATTTCTGGTTATCACTGTACTATATATTTTAGAATAGTTTACGTTCTACAGACAATAAGATTTAAAGAACAAACAAATTGTGGAATAAATGTCGTCTTTGTTTTTTCCTAGTAATAAACAAACAATACTGTGAACTAGAACTAGAAAATGTAAAATGTATGCGTCATTACTGTTACGACTTTGTGACCTCGTAAAACATTTTTGTTCTTTACAATAACTCTTCAATTAAAGGAGTAATGATTGAAAACATAAATCAGATTTCATTCCTACATTTTTTCTAGTTTAACGTGCTAAACACATTTTACAGTTGAAATAATGAAAACGACGACATTTTCAATTGTAATATGGTTCTTACTATATTACAACCTTTATCAACCTTTTTATGCTAATATACAGTGTGAGTCAAAAACCCGGGAATATCGATGTTTTGGACAAAATTTTCAGAACTAATACTGATTTTCGGCATAATTAAAATAAAATGTGATAAGAAAAATTCAAAAATATTTTTGGAATATTANCATTCCTAAAGGACCTTTCGGCTTTCTTTCTTACAATGCTTTCTTTTCCTTTAACAAATCCGATAATAGCATGTAACATGACAATATCATAACATGACAATATAATCCCATGACAATATTATAACATGACAATATAATAACATGATAGTAAAAGCAAAAACACGAAACATGTCAAAATTAACAACAAGAACACATTTAACATCTTAATGATAGCAGCAAGAAAATATAACGTGTCTTAATAACAACAAGAACACGTTACATGTCAATAAAAACATCAACAACACCATATAGCATGTCAATAATTGTAACAGGAACACATAACATATGCAAAGACAGAGTGTCTCTAAAAAGTCCTTTGACGTAATTTTCTGCAATTTAACCGATTTAGACATTCTAAACAACAATAAAATCAGTTGTATTGAGATAATACAAAGATAAAAAGATATCTCTCATTAATATTATTATAATTATTTTTATTATTATTATTATTATTATTATTATTNGGGCTAGAGCAGATGTTTAATTTATATATATTATTACAGTATAAAAGAAAGGAAAGGAAAGGTAAAGGAATATAGAAAGCATATGGTTCAGAATTAAAAGCCGGTAAATTCCAGGATATTTTAATATAAACACTGCATGCAGTTACAGTTACTTATATGATAGTGGACTGTCAGAACCATAAATCAATGGAATACGAAGGCGACATTTAAGCATTCTAAGCACATTTAATGTTTAACAGTCGTCTTCCTATTCTATGTGTCCCCAATGTACTACACACATATATGGACTGTGGAGGGAATTACCCTGAAAACAGTAGATTAAGTTATTATTTTAATATTGCAGAATGGAGAATTTAGAAGTAAATCGGGAGGCCGTTTCTAAATCTTTATATTGCAGAAATATGGAGAATTCAGATAGTATATATCGAGAGGCCGTTACTAAACTTAAAATTCTTTTATCTGCTACGCAAATATCAGGTATATTTTAAGTATAGACATCTGATACTAGACACTAGACACTAGACATACTAAACACAAGATAACATAAACTAGACAATAGGACACTAAATACTAGACTTTAGTCACTAGACACTAGTCATTAGGTTCAATTTACTAGCCACTAGACACTAGATACTACATTCTAGTCACTAGACACAAGACACTAATTACCAGACACTAGTCACAAGAAAAAAGACACTAGTCACCAGACACTAGATATTAGATACTAGACACGAGACACTAGTCACCAGACACTAGTCACAAGAAACTAGACACTAGTCACCAAACACTAGTTACCAGACACTAGTCACCAAACAATAAACATTAGATACTACCCAAGTAACGAAAGTGAGGAATTTCCCCAGATTCTCCAACCGTGGTGACTTTCTTTGAAGAATTTCCGAGGAATTTCTCGAGGATCATTTCCTGTAACTGATTCCTCTGAAATTCTCGAGAAATTCCCCAGAATCGGTCCCCAAGATGAGAGATTTTTGTGGGATCACAGTTTTGAGACTCAGTTACGAGAATTTCCTGAGAAATTCTTTGGAATTCTTTACATGAAATTCCTCAGAATTTCTCTGGAATACTTTTCCAGAAAATCCTGAGAAATTCTTAGGACTTGGTCACCAAGTTTACAATTTTTAGGGGAATTAAATAAGTTTCTAGAAATTCCTGAGAATTTCTCTGGAATTTTTCTCAAGAAATTCCTAAGAATTTCTCTGCAATTTTTCTCAAGAAATTCCTAAGAATTTCTCAGGAATATTTCTCCGGAAATTCCTGAGAAATTCTCAGGACTTCCTCACAGAATTTTCAAGTTCCGTTTTTCACCAATAGGTGTCTCTGAGGTTCTCTTCTTTTATGCACTGCTCAAACTAAATCTTTTTTTCTTTGTATCCTTATTGATAAAAAATGATAATTTACTTCAGAACCATCT
>NW_019397738.1:0-15505 GCF_000591075.1 Eurytemora carolleeae | reverse complement strand
TAGTCACTAGACACTAGTCACTAGACACTAGTCACTAGACACTAGTCACTAGACACTAGTCACTAGACACTAGTCACTAAACACTAGTCACTAGACACTAGTCACTAGTCACTAGACATTAGATACTAGACACTAGACACCAGACACTAGACACTAGACACTAGAAACTAAACATTAGTCACCAGAAAACTAAACATTAGATACTATGTTTTCCAAGATTAAATAAAAAAGTGTAAAAACAGAAAATAAAGAACACAAGAAATTTTACTGATTTTAATGTAAGATAAGCACTTTAGTCTACAATTATCACTATTATTAATAGTTTTGTCAGACAAAAAAAAATGAGTTGACACTTTTGACGTCAGAATACAGCTGTACTGAGAGTTTATATATTCTACTTTGTGCGAGAATATATTTGCTATAGATAATAAACACAAGACACTTAGATGTTATTGTGCTCAATTAAACAATGTCTCCACCTTTTCATCAACATTACCGACCTATGATTACCCCTAAAGAGGGAGGTTAAGTTACTTTACGTCCTTTCCGACAATTAAGAAAAATAACGACCCGCTCTACAGTTTTTTGAAAAAAAATGCTCAATTTCATCTCAAAATACGATAAAATTGTGCACACCTACTTTTTCGGCAAATTAAAAATTTTACTTTCCCATGTTACCTCGACCAATTTTGCATAGAAAACATCCCTCGCTGGCCGCTGCGCTCTTGATGTTTTGTAGGCAAAATTGGTCTTGAGAACCCTCGGTAAAGTAAAATTCCCTTAACTTCTCTATGAAGTAGATTTAAATAATAAAAACCAATTGAATACATTTTCTAAGGTAAAGACGGAGGCGGCTCTGAAGGTGGAAGGTATAAGAAAATGCCACCAAAACCAAACACAAGAAAGATTTTTGGCACAATACCACAGGAAAATAAGGTACAGTACAGTAAAATAACTAAATTGTATATTTTAAAATTTTGTTGAATAATTTCAGATGAAAAGACGAGTTAATTCATGGCATAATTTGACGAATACGAGTGAAAATCTCTCCGAAAAATCGACCAGGTTGGAAATACTCAAATTTAAAGTATCAGAAATGTTCCAAAAAACCTAATTTAGGTTGCACAGCTCATTCGGACTTTCCAAAATATGGCCTAGATGTCGTCTTTATTTAGTAAAACACGATAAAGATCTTGTAACTTATATCATAATATATCAAAAATCATTTTACTACGGTAGTAGGCGATTATTTCAATTTAATAAAGACGACTTTAGATTTCAATTTTGGTTGATATCCAAGTTTTACACAGCAAGGATACACTAAAAAATGGAAACAAAGAGAAGGTTGTCAATTAAAAAGGCTTCTCTTTACTTGCTTGTAAACTTGTAACTCAAAAAAGCTAACAAAAAATTAAAACTTAAATAAAAAAGTCGTCTTTATTATATAGATAATATTGCTTACCACCGTACTCCGGTTAAATTTTTCATATACAATGCAGGCAGACTACATTTTGGAAATCCCAGAATTAGGGAAAATTTTCTTAATTGCTTTTAGCAACGTTCGAATAGTAACTGAATACCACATTGATGGAATAAGATAAAAAAGTGTTCACTTAATTGTCATATTTAAATTGGGACACCCTGTAAAATGATAATTTCAGGGATGAGAAGCGCCGGGAATTGTTTGGTTCACAACAGCTTTACTTAGAAAACACAGGTTTCAATTGTATTCATTGGAATTTTTTTCTTTTTGTCCTCCATATTCTGATTTTACCTTTTCTGTTGATAAAGTATTTTTTAAGTAAACGTATACCCTAAGAATTTTCAGAGATAGTTTTTTTTATTTTTTTAGTATTTTTGGACTTTTTAAAGGTTTCACAACAAATCTTAGAAGTTTTACAAATGATTAGTAACTGGTACGCCTTTGTAATCTCGCATCTCATTATGTTGTGCACATAGTATGAGATGCAGCAAATTGATCCGGTTACAAATTGATCCAGCCAGTTACAAATTGATCTGGTTACAAATTGTTCCGGTTACAAATTGATCCGGTTACAAATTGATCTGGTTAGAAATTGATCCAGTTACAAATTGATCTGATTACAAATTGATTCGGTTACAAATTGATCCGGTTACAAATTGATCTGATTACAAATTGATCTATTTACAAATTGATCCAGTTACAAATTGATCTGATTACAAATTGATCCGGTTACCAATTGATCTTGGTACGAATTGTTCCGGTTACAAATTGATCCGGTTACAAATTGATCCGGTTACAAATTGATCTGGGTACAAATTGATCCGGTTACAAATTGATCCGGTTACAAATTGATCCGGTTACAAATTGATCCGGGTACAAATTGTTCCAGTTACAAATTGATCCGGTTACAAATTGATCCAGTTACAAATTAATCCGGGTACAAATTAGAAGTGTTCTTTTCAAATTCTTTTCAATTTTTTTCACTAAAAAAGGAATTATGATTGAAAACGTGTTTGATTTTAATCTTCCGTCAGATTTTCTTAAGTTTTACATGAGTTAGAAGAATAAAATTAGTTTTTGCTTTCAACCTTTCAATTTGCTAAAGATGTTAAATTGATTGATTTATCTCAGAAAATTTCTCACAGCTACAAAATCCTTCACGATGTTTCTATGATTGAACCTATAAAACTGAACGAAGATGATGTTTATTCTATTATTTTATCATTATACTATTCTATTATTCTATTATTCTATTATTCTATTATATTTTATTATTCTATTATTCTATTATTCTATTATTCTATTATGGTTATCATCACCTATATAGTACAGAGTGTCCCATATCGTATTGGATCGTGAAATACTCTTAATTGCTATATCCGGTAGTAATAAGCAATAAAAAATAAAAATCTTTAAAAAAATTTGCAAAAGGCTAAAATAAAAATTTGCATTCAGAAAATTCTAAATTCGTGAAGTATCTGTGCGTGTTTCGACGTTAAATCTTGGAGATAATCCAATCTGATAATGGGACACCCTGTATTTTTAAAATCTAGGTAGTCCTAGAGTATCAAGAATACCAGAACCCTACCCTCCATCTAGAGATCCAACCCTGTTTAAAAACAATTATGGCAGCAACACCGGTATTTTCCAGAACCAGTTTGTTCAGCCTGTTGAACATAAGGTGAGTCGTGAATTATATGTACTGTGGTAGGCGATTATATCAATAAAATGAAATGAAGACGACTTCGATTTCAATTTTGATTTATATCAACCTGTTAGAGAGTATGAATATTGAATACACATAAACATAGAAGTCCAGAGAAGCTGTCAATTAAAAAAGCTTCTCTTTGATTGTACTTGTAAACGTGTAATTCGAAATAAACTTGTTAACCGTCAAACTTAAATGAAAAGTTGTCTTCATTGTATTGATAGAATCGCCTTTGCATTTATTTTTTCTTCATTTACATCTTTTTTCCATGTGAAGCCTTGTTTTATCCTGTTGTCAATTGTAAAACGCTGTCTCAAACTATTCCTTCAAAAAAAAATCTATCAAAAGTCGTATTTGTGGTTTAGATTATTCTGGGGACCAATATATTTAAACTTCTGTTTGTTTTAGTTAATCTCTCCTGAGCATTTGAGACATCACTCTCCATCGTCCAGTCCTGCCCTTAGAGCACTTGTTCACAGACAGGTATTTATTCAGTCCTGCTCTTAGAGCACTTGTGCACACACTTATCCCATCATGCCCTTAGAGCACTTGTTAAAAAGGTATTTATATATTCCTGCTTTTAGAGCACTTGTTCACAGAAAGGTATTAAACCAGTCCTGATCTTAGAGAACTTTTCATAGACAGATACTTATCCCATCATGCCCTTAGAGCACTTGTTAATAAGGTATTTATATGTTTCTGCTCTTAGAGCTCCAGTCCTGCTCTGAGAGCAATTCAAAATCTAAATATTTTTGTTCAGAATAATATTGTTTAATTAATTACCAATTCGAAAATGTTTTTATTTCAGGAAAAATATATTCATCAATTGGAAATGGAAACTGAGCTCACGAGATCCCAGCTTACACAGGTAGCTTGCAAATTGCAACCTCTTCTCATCCACGTGGAAATTCAGCCGAATGTCCACCATTTTTGCCTTTTATTTGTTGACAAAATTGAACGATGTCATTTTGCAAGGGATAAAGAAATTTCCAACAAAACCGCCATTTTAAATTTTTAAACAGAAAATTTTAATTGAATCAAATGATTTGCAGGTATTTTTAAAAAGATCAATTCTAAGTCTCTTTTAATCAACAGATATAAAATTTTTCAGTTTCGATTATAAAACTTTCATATATTTACTAAAATGAAAAATGTTGTTGATAAATAAAATTTGGTTACTTGTCTGGAAAGATTGATTAATTCTCGTACTTGGCGTTCTGTCTGTTGAATTAAACCAATTTTTTTAAAAAAGGTTGTTTTTTAAATTTTTTGGTTTAAAATTTTATTCATGTTTGATTGTTTTCTGATGAATTGATTAATTGAATGATAATTAAGATGTCAGCAGTTCTGCTTGGATTACAGGCTCTGGCAGCTGAATTTGAAACATTGCTAGAGATCAAGGAAACAGGAAATGAAAAGAATATCAGGTTCATGACAATCAAAATCATTTTAATTTTCTCTTATTTTGCCTTTTTTAACTTTTTAGTCTTTCAATATTAATCAGTTGAATAGAAAGATTTTTGACTTTTTAGACCAATGGATTTTTAACCTTTTTCGGAGCTCAAAACTTTTGATGGCTTTGATTTAAATTAATTAAAATTAGTTTCTTTAAGAGGAAGTTAGCTACAACAAAAGTAATGACAAAATTGAGAAATGAGTTAAATCGGATAGAATAAATTAAAATCAGTTTGTTTTACAATTTACCGTTTGTACAAAGTTTAAAATTTTCTTTGCAGGTCACAGACGGAGAATATGAGCAGGAGAGTTAATCCTTTAGTTGAAGTCAATCCTAAAGTAGGTGGTTTAGCTGATCCTGGATTAAAATATTTAGCTGATCCTAACCCTGGGGATTTACAGGAACTGAAGAAGCAGATGGAACAGTTACAGGTTAACATTTTTGAGGGGTTATTAATAATAATAAAACTTTGAATTTATAAAACTACTATTTTATTTATTAAAAATATTAAGAGAAGGCATTTATTTTGACTTGGTTGCATTTTTATCTAAAATGAAGAGCTAAATAATAATTCAAAAGTTTGGATTAAGATTTTCAAAATGTAGTATTATGAGGAACAATAAAGTGATAAGTTATTAATTTGTAACATAGCCACCCCCAGAATACACGTCTGAAAATAAACATGTAATTAAACCCTAGATAAGAGAAGAAGAAGCAGCGGCTCAAGTATCCAAAAGTATTCAGGTAAACAGAGAATGTTTTTTTAGATGAACATTTAAAAGTAATAAAATCTGAGTTATTGCTTAATTGGTGGAAAATTTGCTAATTATATATTTTTGCAGATTAATAAAATAAAATGTAGAAAAATTTTTACTATGGGAAAATTCAGAAATTCAGAAATTAAATACACTACCGTGCATTTAGGGAATTGAGTCTATTTTACAAACTCTGATTTTTAAATTTTTTCTGTAACCTGATGTTGTAAACCTTTGATATTTCTGTAGAAATTTCTAGTGACCCCTTATAATTGAAAGAGTAATGCTTGATTTATAGAGTGGCATGATGGTTTTTTTTAGGTTGCAGAACAGCTGAGGGCAGAGAAATCAGAGATAGAGTTTGAGGTGGCTCACCTACACGCTCAGGAATATATAGACTACATTTGAGCCAAAACTAGTGTACAAGGGGAGGAAGAAGAACCACAACAAGTTCTCCGTCCGCGCCACTTCGAAATCCTTGTCCTTCCATTATTATGTTTTTGAAGTGTCCAGTCCTTGAAGACAAAACTTTTTAATCTAGTCACGTATAAGGAATAAAATATTATTAGACTAACGCTTATCTTCGAATCCATGAGAATGATGTCAAACTTAAATCTATTATGGCTAGTACATTAGCTAACCTTTCCGATATAAAAATTACATTTTTCCCTTGAACCCCTTCCCCCCCCCCCAAAATAATCCTTATATTCAAATGTATGAATTATTAAGGTGGAAAGACAGCAGCAGAGAATACGAAATCTTATTGAAGATCAGGTATATAAGGCTTACGTTACGCAGAATATGAAGACGACCTAAAATCTTATTGAATATTAGGTATGTAAAGTTGGCATGCCTGTAAAGTTTACGTTACGCAGAATATGAAGACGACCTAAAATCTTATTGAAGATCAGGTATATAAGGCTTACGTTACGCAGAATATGAAGACGACCTAAAATCTTATTGAAGATCAGGTATGTAAAGTTGGCATGCCTGTAAAGTTTACGTTATGCAGAATATGAAGACGACCTAAAATCTTATTTAAGATCAGGTATGTAAAGTTGGCATGCCTGTAAAGTTTATGTTACGCAGAATATGAAGACGACCTAAAAATCTTATTGAAGATCATGTATATAAGGCTTACGTTACGCAGAATATATATGAAGACGACCTAAAATCTTCTGCCAGAAAATATAGTCTTTTAAAGGAAATGTATAGTTGTAATTTCAAGCTGTTTAAAGATTATTTTTAATTTGGGGTTTATCATAAAATTTACTTCCCAATTTTAAGAAACAATAAAAAAATATCAGAATTAATCACTTTACAAACAAAAAAAACCGACGACATTTTTAACATCATTGATCAGATAAAGGTTTAAAAGGTACCCAATGTATGTTTTTTTTTTAATTCTTATTCTTACGATATATCCGTAATAAAGAGAAAAATAGTTGTTAGATTAGAAAGCGAAACTTGTATTTTAACTTCAGCAAAAAAATCACTGGAATGGGATTGGTAGCCCTAAGGCCGAATTTAAAGAATTTGAGCCATGTCTCAAATTTGAGCAGCGGATCAAACAGGGTTTGTTCCATTTGAAATTGTATTCAGTGTTTTGAGATGTGAGTGGGCACTTAATCAAAACCGATTTTTGGAGGTTCAGCGATGCGTATTAAACTCTTAAAATTATGCCTCTGAACTTTAGAATTAGATACCGCTAATACGAATCGCTTAATCTGAATATCCAATGTGGAAACTTTTGATTTCTACTTAATCCGCTCTTTTTCTCTCTTTTTAGAAATCTCTGCCAGATTCCGACCAATAAGAGATCTTTCATTAAATGGCGCGCAAAATTTCAAATTTCCTGGCTTCTGATTAGCCGCCGCGGGATTCTGCATCGTCAGTTTGATTGGTTGCATTTTAGAAATTTTCCTGGGTACAAACTAAAGATTAAAATAATATGAAGATTAACAAAAGAGGAGATCCACAATTTTCCGCTCTGACGGAGATTTTAGACTCAAACGTTTTTTTCTCAGGTTTTAAAGGTAGAGCAGGAGAGAGGATTGATAGAAACAAGATGGAAGACGGAAGTGGAACAGCTGAGGCAACAAATCACACAGCAGGTGGCCATCATATTTTGATATTGTTTTACTGTACCGTTTTGCATGTTCAAATATTGTACAACTTTCTGTAGCTGCTTCGGTACTTCAAATGAATCGGAACTTACAGTGATTTCACTAAAAACTCTTGATCATTTGAAGTAGCAGACCGATTTTTAGGCAGCTAGTGCTAAAGTTTAAACAAATATATTTATAGACTAAACAGCAAAACGGTACAGAATATCAAGTTAATCATCCCATTCTCGAGATGTTTATGATTTAATGATAAAGCATGTGATATAGGGGGGGGGGTGCGGATATATATACGTGGTGTTTATTACTGTTCTCATATTTTTTTTATTTATAAACTTTCAAGATTTCAAAACTGTTCTATTGTTAAGTTTGCTTTTAATAAACTTTTTAAATAGTTTTATCCTGAAAAAAAATATAAAAAGGCAAAACGATCCGCAAAACTGATCGTTAAAACACCTTTATTTTTGCATCGAGTATATGGGTCGTGTGTTTGCATACACAAGAGGAGAATTAACAAAAATATTTAAAAAATAAATAAATTACAAATTTCTTTTCCTCGTAGGAGATAAAATTTAAAGTTATCCAATTTTAGAACCTTTTAAGGATCGTTTTAGGACCATTTTAGGACTGTTTAAGGACCGTTTTAGGACCGTTTTAGGACCGTTTTTTTCTAAATATTTTCTATCAGGGTTTAAAGTAGTTAAGGCATAGAGTGTAAACCAATCAAATATATGAATAAACAATTTAAAAATAATTGCTTTTTTAATACAATGCCAAATTCGACACTTAGAAAACGATACAAAAGGATTAACAACACAATATTACGTTTCGTTTCAATAGATACATTTTAAGTCCTAAAACAATAACATAAAATAAATTTAACAAAGAAAATTAGCGCCTTTAATCAAAATTTTCGTTTTATTTAAATGTTATGGCTGTGTGATGTAATTGCTGATTGGAAAGGATGTGGTGGTGCTTTCATTTTATCAGTTTTTGAGTCCTTTTTGGCCTACATTTTTTATCAGGGTCAAAATTTGGACTAATAAAAGAGATGTAAATGTTTTCAAATTTATTATTCAAAACATTCACTTTCCTTAAATTGTGTCGGATTTAGACCCTGACAGAAGCTGTATTCTCAGACATATTGAAAACTCTTTCCAATAATGGTTTATATTGCAGAGTGGAGAGGTTGGTACTGGTAGTGTAACTGCTCTATCGGAGAGGTTAAAGAGTTCAGAGGCTTACTAATGTCTTTTATTGTAGTGTGGAGAGGTTGGTACTGGTAGTGTAACTGCTCTATCAGAGAGATTAAAGAGTTCAGAGGCATACTAATGTCTTTTATTGTAGTGTGGAGAGGTTGGTAGTCTAACTGCTCTATCAGAGAGGTTAAAGAGGTCAGAGGCTTACTAATGTCTTTTATTGTAGTGTGGAGAGGTTGGTAGTCTAACTGCTCTATCAGAGAGGTTAAAGAGGTCAGAGGCTTACTAATGTCTTTTATTGTAGTGTGGAGAGGTTGGTAGTGTAACTGCTCTATCAGAGAGATTAAAGAGTTCAGAGGCCTACTAATGTCTTTTATTGTAGCGTGGTGAGGTTGGTATTAACTGCTCTATTAGAGAGATTAAAGATTTCAGAGGCCTACTAATGTCTTTTATTGTAGTGTGGAGAGGTTGGTAGTCTAACTGCTCTATCAGAGAGGTTAAAGAGTTCAGAGGCTTACTAATGTCTTTTATTGTAGTGTGGAGAGGTTGGTAGTCTAACTGCTCTATCAGAGAGGTTAAAGAGGTCAGAGGCGGATCTTCGGAGACAGATTCAAGACAAGGAGAAAATTATTTCACAGGTTTTTTTTTTCTTTTTTAACTTTTAAATTTCAAATTTAAATTACCACTAAGGTGTAAACTAAAGAAATTCTTTCAAATTGCAGTTCTTTTCTCCTTTTTTCTTTTCTTTTTTCCTTTTTAATATCTAAATTTAAAGTTCAATTATTTAGACCTAGATTAGTTAAAAATTAATTATCTTCGTTTTAAAACTGATCAATAGCATTCTTACATGCTCTAAACAAAAAGTAGAGTTGTGCTAGAATTTAAAAAAAACTGCGTGTTTTATAAAAGTTTTAAATTATAAATGTAAAATAATACAATTTTTGCTCTTTCGTTTCATATGAAAAGTCAGAAAAGTTTAGCTGATTTATCTCTAATTGTCAGAGCTAAAATGTTTTGTATTAGATAATCTTAATCCATATTGCTAAATCTCGGTATCCCCTGTTGACACTTTTGAATTTTTTGCTTTATCCTCTCTTTTGGATATCCCTGGTTGGTTCTGACCAATGAGATTATCTCATTAATTGCGCGCAAAAATTCTCGGCTTCTATTGGCTGTTCCGTTTCTCCAATCGACACTGATTGCTTGCATTTTAGATACTTTTCTTGATATTAATGTCAGATTCAGATTTAATTAATCTGCAGAATAATAAAAAGATGAGATTTAGCATTGATCTTGATATTTACGCTTCAAAAAATTTCAGCTCTCCGCATATTTAACAATCTCAAATTACATTAAGGAAAGAAATCTCAAAAACATTTATATTATTATTATTTGAAGGTTAGAGAAGATCTGGAAACAAGATTAGGTGCATTGCAAACAGGTAAATCAAAAGTATAAGAATTTATGGGAAAATAATGTAGCCTCCCCCCCTCCCCCCCCACCCCTCTTCCCTCCAAAAAATTGTGAATACTATCTTTATGATTATAGAAATCTCAACCGTGACTTTTTAGTTTTTTTTTCAACCAAATAGAGCATTTAAAAATAATCTAAAAAGATCATCACGTGGGTAAAAAATGTAAAATTTTAAAAAATTTAATCTCTTATTTCTACTCACTAATATTTTATGAATTGACCAGAGCTTGCTGAAGGAAATTTGTCCCGTTGCAAGGCTGAGAGAGAACTTAATTCTGCTAAACTAAGGTAATTAACTCTGCTAAACTAAGGTTATTAACTCTACTAAACTAAGGTAATTAACTTTGCTAAACTAAGGTAATTAACTCTGCTAAACTAAGTTAATTAACTCTGTTAACCTAAGGTAACTAGCTCTGCTAAACTAAGGTAATTACCTCTGCTGTACTAAGGTAATTACCTCTGTTAAACTAAGGTAATTAACTCTGCTAAACTAAGGTTATTAACCCTATCCCCGCTGGGGTACTTGAAAACCTGGATACGCTGGGGGGGGTCAATTTGACCCCCCCCCCTCTAAATCCCATGTTNGTAATTAACTCTGATAAACTAAGGTTATTAACTCTGCTAAACTAAGGTAATTACCTCTGCTAAACTAAGGTAATTAACTCTGCTAAACTAAGGTAATTAACTCTGTTAAATGAATTCTGCCATATCAAGTAATAAAGGTGTACACCATCAGGTTGAGGTCTCTTGACCCAATACTGGGGATAGCGCTAGTAAGAAAGTAAGTAACACTATCAGATTGAAAATATAGATTAGAATATTTGATTGTGTGGCAAAGACTCAATTCCTTTCTGACATGTTAATTTATGGAATAAATGACAAAATGCGAATTATATAATCTAGTTTAAAATTAAATAAAACCAACAGCTGGCAATTAATTGAGGGGTTGCCAGCTTGGTTGGAAAAAAAGGGATTGAAAAAGTTCTTTGTGATTTAATTCTATTTTCATATTTTAGATTTGAACGTGAATGTGGGGAGGTGAAGCTGGAATGTGAAAGATTACAGGCCGAGTCAAAAAGCTTCAGGTTTAAAAATATTTTTTGAGTCAAGTCCATAATAAGGTTTACAATATTTAATTAACAGTTATTTGTCCTACACTCTTTCAGAATATAAGATTGCTCATGACAACATTCTAATTAGACGTTAAAGAGAACAAACCTGGTCACTTGGTTAGGCATCTTGAACCATCTGAAATAAAGTTTCAGTGTTGCCAACCATGCTTTTGGGTGTAAACTGCTGCGTTTAATTGATAAATTTGTTATAGAGAGAGGTTGCGTGAGACTGAGGATCAGCTGTTGAAATGCCGGAAGGAGAATATTCACCTCGTGGAGAGTGTAGGAGATCTAGAAACACAAGTTCTTATACAGGTACACAGCCAGGTTGTACTGCAATATAGACAAATATAAAAGGTCAAATTTAGATGAAATGACTGGTATAATAGTGTAACTTCATAGATCCTTAATTTTGAATTATCGCCAAATTAAAAGAAACCAAATCTATTAGTTTGCAAATTTATTCTCATTAGATCTTCAGAAAAAGATATTGGTTTCTCGTTTTGTGTAACACTTGATCCTTATTACAGTATATTTTTTGATCTAGAGTTTTACATCAGTACTTTAAAAAGAAACCCACAAAGGATTATACTGTAAAGACGAACTGAAACTATAAAAATATGATGATTCTAATGTTGAATGAAGTCTTTTAATAGCTTATTTAATGTTTGTCAAATAAAGTAACAAGTTCACAGTTGCAGGAAATCATGAATATAAGGAAACAGAAAGTACAAATATTTTGTACCGGACTGTCGTCATAAACTCTCATCCTTTGTGGGTAGCACTGTACTACAATCATCTCTATTGCACTTTGACATTCTTTAGACAAGGAGCAAAGAAAGAATTGAACGTGAGGTTGCCGAATTGAAGGATGATGAGAAAAGAGAGATTTCCCATCAGATCCACCAGCTCAAGCAGGACCAGGAGTACAGGGAGAATATACTCAAGGAGCAGATTAAGCACAAAACAGAACTTATGAACAACCAGAGCAAACTTGTTGGTAAAAATTACAAATCTCTTCACATCTCTTAGCAATTCATTACAGAAAAAGTGTCATCAATGACTCACAGAGTTGTATTTTAAATTCTTTAAATCAATATCAGAGAAACAAAAGGAATAAAAACTCCAGTTCATTTACAGTACTGTGCAAGTTGCAAAGTATAAATTCAGAATACTACACCAAATGAATCTACTCCTTCCAGAGAGATAAATGTGAAAGTTAAGTGGTTAAAATAACCGGAAAGAAAAAAATATTAACTTTTGTTATTCAAGTTGCAAGATTTATTTACTTAGATAACAGTTTAAAGGGTAAAGAATTGTGATTCATTAATGGTTTGGAAACAATGAAAAAAATTGTCAGAAATAAACACTTTCTTAACAATAAATGACGATATCTTCCGGAATTTTGATAAAGGTTTAAACGTTACAGATGTCAATCGAGTATATCCTTATTTAGAGGGTTACTTGTAATTCCAACAACAGTCCCTTTAATTATGAAATTGTTCAGGTGAATTACGTCATGAATGCGAGGAGCTGACCGGACGCCTAGCTGCACAATCACAAATATGGAACAACGAAAAGAACAAATTAGGAATAAATATTTGGTTTGATAATTGTTCTCCCTTTTTGTTGTAAACTTTCATTCATTTTTGTTAAATGGGTCAGAAAGGTATTGCTGACGTACAGACAAAGAGAATAGACTTTATTTACTACAAAAAAGTGTAAAACGCCCATTTTGTTGTACTGTTTCCATGCTGCAGGTGTACTTCACATATTTGTGCTATATATAAACTTTTGGGCCCTGGAACATCACTTTTTAGAAAATCTAAAATTAATATTAAAAGAAAACCAAATTATGAAATAGGCTGGTTTCATAATTTCACATAGACTCTATGCCTTTCACTTTACAAACGATGATTTTCCGTTATAACTATAAATCAAATGAAGTTTTTTATTCACCTAATTCATTATTACCAGCTGGATTACCTCCCTGTGCAACAAATGCTGCTCTACACTTGAAACCTGGCCTAGACATCACTTCAATATCCACCCTGTACAAAACAACTATGACGCAAGCATACACTAGGATAAGAATACTGAGTGATGAAACAGTTAACTCTGCCTTACAATCTAAATTAGACAGGGAAAAAAATTGGCACCGCAAAAATTCCATCACAGACTATGCAGAAAAAATGTTTCAACAAGCCACATTAGAGAACTATGGTCAAGCAGAAATGCCTGAGTGGGAAGACCAAGCTTCCAAAAATCAATCCTATAAAAAAATGAAAACAACTGTCAGTGAAAAAGTATCTTTTGAAAACGAAACTTTCTGGAGAGAACATACAGAAACACTCATAAAACAAGGACATTTTCTCTGCCTGGCAATGCTTGAAAAATCTGACATGATCTGGAAATCTTATATGTTCAATCTGAAGAAAGGTACACTGAAATTCCTACTCAACTCCTGTTTGGACACCCTGCCAACACAAACTAACCTTCTACAATGGGGAAAATCTGCATCAGATCTCTGTAAACTATGTCTACAGGCAGGCGCTGAATTGCAAGGTAGAAGACAAGAAACTACAAACCATATTTTGAATGGCTGCAAGGTTGCACTACACCAAAAAAGATATACTTGGAGGCACAACAATCTTATTAAATATATAACTGGATTAATTGATATTGACCGATTTCTGATGTATGCCGACATCCCGTCCCATACCCTTCCAGGGGGAGGTACTGTTCCCCCCCACCTCCTTGTGACCGCAGAGAAACCAGATTTAGTAATTATCGATAGAATGGAGGAAAAGATGGATATTTTTGAGCTCACTGTCCCATTGGAAACAAATATCAAAAATGCCAACGCTCAAAAGATGAACAAGTATGAACATTTTATTACAGATATAACAACTAGGGATGTGTCTGTTCATCCTTTTGAAATCGGCTCAAGAGGATATATCTCACCATCAAATAAGGCGATTCTAAAGAAACTGCATAAGTTCTGCAAACCTAGTGTTAGTTTCAAAGCAATGTGTGAAAATCTTTCAAGCCTTGCTGTACTGTCATCTTACCACATTTTTAGAAAACGAAAAACACTAGACTGGGACCAAGAAACCCCTTTTCTGAAAACCACCTCTGAATAACTAAACTATACTCATGCTAAAAGTCTTGTATTGCACCTGTTTTTTTTGGCAAACCCTGTCAATTATAAAATGCGATATCCAGAGAAAAGAGTATTAGTTTGCAAACTTTTATATTGTTTTATGTAATTTTGCTTTAGACAAATATAAATGATAAATATAACAGCTTTAAAAAATTCGAAATTGAAATGGATAGTCTAGGGAACATACAGTATTAATGTACTCTACTGCATATAATGTGTGAACATTTACATGATTTGCACACTTTGAACTCCCTTTCAGGCTAAAAGGGACTGAAAAAATTCATACCGAGGGATTGTATAAATTCCCCTCTAATATATATTCTATTCTCTTTGCGTACAGAGTGTCCCACGAAACATGACAGTTCAAATTGGACTCGAAGATATTTGTTGATCTTTGATATTTGTGATGTTTATTTGTCAACCCAATTTTACGATCAAAATTTGTAAAACTATACTGTAGTAACCGAAAACTGTGGAATAGGAAGACGACATTAATGCAATACTAAAGAGGATTTGATGTTGTTACAAAGAAAATAGCTTCACTAGCAAGTAATTAGATCATTTATTAAGTTCAGTGGGTCTATTTACACTGCACAATTACTGTGTCTCATGTTCATTGGACTATTTAACGTCATAATTTGAGTCTAAAAGACGACTTCCTATTTCAGAGTTTTCTGGCTCTAAGCCTCTCACTGTTTGAATACCACAAATTATTTCAAAATTCACACTCTCATGTTATAAATGACTCTTAAGTGTGCACAATATAATATCTAATAAATATTTTTGGGTTTACAGTTCAAACAATCAGTGAGCTGAACCAAGATATCCAAGAGGTAAAATAAAAAATTTAAAATAATCCTTCTCACATTTAATAAAAAAACTCTAAAGTAAGTTAATTTTACAGGACAACAATTCATCATCTGAATTACCATTCTTTATCAAAATATGTTATTTTAGTCCAAAAAGCAGTTAATGATGATTAATCTTGAAAAACAAGAAAAAAAGGATATTCAGAAAAAACTCCTTAAAAAAG